>NW_006256486.1:3824324-3828429 GCF_000478725.1 Eutrema salsugineum
AAAGAAAAATACCAATTTTTTTTTTTTTTAACTTTTTAATTATTGTATCCTATGGGGCTTAGGTATAAAGTTTCTCATATCTCTAAAAATAGTAAAGGGGAAAATCGCATTTTAAACTTCGAAGGATATAAAAGGTAGCATTTTAAACCTCTAGAGATTTTCACTAGCAGAATAAACCTCCAACCTAATTTGACTAACACATTAAACCTTCAAACTTGAAGATTTTGTTGGGCCGCCGAAAAACTTGACGGAACAGTAAAGGGTCGTAACGGAACAGTAAACGCTGGTTACATTTTTCAAAAAGTGTGTAAATTTCATTAGTTTGGTAATGGAAAAATGTTTTTAGTAATTAATAAAATAAAATGAATTTTTGACATAATATATTATTATGTCGAGTGTATAGGAGTCAAAATTCCCAAACTGAAGTCAAAATCCCCAAATTGAGTCAAATTTCGGGTTCGAAACCGAAAGAGAGAAATAGAACGTAAAGAAGGAAGAATCGGATGCATTCAAGTCAAGATGAGGTAAGGATTTCAACTCTCTCTTCTGCGTATGTCCGATGGATTCGATTTCGTTCTCAACTCTCTCTCTTCTCTTTTTTTTCGCCGTGTTTTGATTTCTGGGTTTGAAATTTTTTTACTTTTGATTTCTATGTCTATTTTCGGGTTTGATATTCAAAATTTGGGTTTAGTTTCATGTTTCTTCTCTCAAATGGCACATGACATTTCTTATGCGAGTTTCCTCTACGAAATTTTCTCTGCTTCATTACGTTTTTGATTTTTTCGTATTTTACAGTAATCCAGAGAGAGCAATCAAACTCACCATTCATTTTGGTGGGTTTATGAAGAATAAAAATGAAGATTACACTTACGAAGGAGAACTGGGCTCTCACATCGTGAATTGGAAAGCATCACACATTACTTGGAAAATATTTGTTGACTTCTGCAAGCTTGAAGCAATGTTGCATGCTCCTATTAGGTTCATATGGTATAAAGAGGCTGGGAAAGAGATGAGGACAGTCAACTATGTGTTTGATGATTCTGACGAAGACATGTTTCCGTTGGTTATGTTGGGGCATAGTTCATGTGAGCTTGAGATCTATGTGGAACATGACATTTCAGAAAATAGCGAGAATGCAATCATTCATCTGCTACCAAGTAGTCAACTTGAAGATATTCAAAATGGTGAGGACCCAAATTTCAGTTCTGAAAGTGATGTAGATGTCGAGAGGCCAAAAGAAGATGAAGAACCTGAGCAATCTGAGGATGAAAAACATGATGAAGGATATGAAGCTGAGGGTGAAGATCAAGATCAGGCTGACGGTGAGGCTGAGTTTGATGATAATATGGTCGAAGGTAGAGATGCGAATGATGCTGGTGATGGAGCAGCAAAGGGTTTAGGAAATGAGAACACAAATCTGGTTGATGAGGGAGATGAAGTATATTTAGATGCTGGTGATGGAGCTAATGATGATCGTTTTCAGTCAGTATTTGAGGAAGGTTCTATGGTTGTACCTGATAGAGAAGCATATAAAAATACTGATGAACAGGATGCAAATGCAAGAGAAGCAGCAAAAAAGAACCAGTTGTTGTGGAAGGTCCAAAAAACAGGCGTGGTAGACCTTGTAAACCACCGAGTGAGGTATTATTAATGGCTTTTGTCTCTCATTACTTTAGATAGATCTTCGATGGTTACTCATTACTAGTTATGTTGTATTCTGTTTACAGTTTCTGAGTCATCCAAAGCCTCCACCAAAGCCAAGAGTAAGAAAGACTCCAGCCACAGAAGTAGCTCACAACCGGTAAGATTCTCATGACCGTTACTTTGAAAGAATGAAAATGATCCCGACTGATAAATGTTTCTTCCATCTTGCAGCAGCAAAAAAACTAGAGAGGCTACAAGTTCTTCAACAGCTTCCCAACAAGCAGGTGAATCAAGCTCGCAGACGCCTGTGATATGTAGTGCTCCAGAACCATCACTTTCATCTGCTCAGGTCAAACCACATGTCAAGAAACCTTCAAGAGGGCGACCACTGAAGGTAAAGAAATCTGCTGTTTACATTCCAAACGGTTGTGGAACATTCTGGAGTCCATACACAGATCGACCATTTGAAGTATTTGGAAATAGAGTGTATGACTGATCTGACCTAAACACACATCCTCAAGAAAACACTCAAGAAAACCAGCAAGAAGGAGAACTAGAAGATGTGCAGCAGTAGTTTGTTTTAGGCTATAAAGTTCGTGTGAACATGTTTATCTATCAGCTTTAATTGTAGACATTGTTTTTGGTGTGTTAAACTTTGGGTTGTTTATCAGCTCTGTTGGATGTGGCTTGTTTTAGACTTTTTTTTTGGTGAGTTAAACATTGCTAAGCTCTATTGGATGTGTATCAACTTTGGTAAACTTGTTTATCAGCTCTCTCTATCGTGTGTGTAAATTCTGACAAACAACAAAGACAATGTCTTTAATCAAATATAACATCAACCGATACTATGTCTTCACTGAAAAACATTGGATCTGAGAATTTTTTAACAAACAACAAAAACATTGAATGTTAAACATTGTCTTCAACCAATACTTACTAACAACATTGGATTCAGATACCATGAAAATAAGTTAAACTACTCCAGAGACATAAGGTATTGTACAATGCTTTTTTCCTTCAAAACCAACACTTCCTGCTTCGGAGCTTCACATTCCTCCTGAGACTGCTTGAGCTGAGTCAATACATCGTTCGGTTTTCCCACATTAACCGTATTCCTGAATGACAACTCTTGCTTCAGATTTCTAATCTCTTCTTTTTGCTCTCGAATGATGTCTCTGGCCTCCAACAAAGCAAGATGTTGCCATCCGTGTCGCTTCTCAACATCAACCCAACGGAAAAATTTACAATTCTCAAATCCGTTATCAATTCTACGTCCTCTACAAGTGTAGAATCTCCGTCTAGTGTTTGTATCAGTCCAAGCTTGGACAATTTTCGCTTCCTCGTTACAGTAACACAAAACGAGTGTTTAATCCTTCTTTACACTCTTTGATGAGCTACCATGATCCGCCATCTACAAATAATTGAATACAAACCTCCATGAACCATAGTTATCACGATGGAAGCAACATTTACCTGGTGCGAAACCGAAATTCAACTTTTTCTAAAGAGGACCGAAATTAACTTACCTCCTCTATCCTTAATTCGTTGTACTTTGCGCCCCTAAACCCAAATATTTCGTCACTTTGTCTTGATTTACATCTTCCCTAATCTCCAATTTACAGATTTCTGGTAATTTTTCGTTTCTGGGTTACACTCATGAACCCTAAACCCAAACTTGATTTGGGAATTTTATTTCGATTCGGAGATCTAGATTTCTTTTGTTCTATTTTTTATTCCTTTAATTTAATTAATTAATTTTAATATTTTATTAATTACTAAAAAACATTTTTCCATTACCAAACTAATGAAATTTACACACGTTTTGAAAAATGTAACCGGCGTTTACTGTTCCGTTAACCGGCGTTTACTGTTCCGTTACGACCTTTTACTGTTCCGTCAAGTTTTTCGGTGGCCCAACAAAATCTTCAAGTTTGAAGGTTTAATGTGTTAGTCAAATTAGGTTTTTCTCATGAGAAAACTTGGATTTTCTGTATCGATTAATCAGTAGCCAGCTATGAATGGAGTAAGCTTTGTAGATGAACAAGAATGGAAATAAAAGTTAAATCAATCTCTAAAGTTTCGACCTTTTTAAATTTGTGCTAATAATCTTCTGATGAGTGATAAGAAACCAAAAGATTTCTCTAAAACCGAAGTTGCAACTATGTCTGTCTTTCAACAAATATAGTGTCTAATGTGTTTTGCAACTATGTCCTGAAAATTTGTAATCTACAAAGGCAAAAGCAAAGACTTTTGCTTAGAGCAAGAACCAGTATTCTCAATACAAGGGTTTAGTCTTAGGTAATTAAAGGAACTTATTATCAGAATAGCTGATTTAGAAAATTAAAATCCAAGATATCTGCAACCAATTCAACGAAATTGATCTTTCTTTAGTGTTTCATACTAAACTGATGAAAATTGATATATAGCATTCCATTACATCAACAAGTTGAAGCAATAGAGA
>NW_006256486.1:3828529-3882008 GCF_000478725.1 Eutrema salsugineum
AGTTGTTTTTGCGCATTCTTTTTCGCTTTCTCCGCGGTTGTGAGGAAGAAGAGGTTCCCGTTTATGTGGTAGACTCTACGAGAAGAAGAGAGACAGTTCAATTCATCTATTGCAACCTCTTGCCTCTTAATCTCCTTCTCAACTTCGAATTCGCGAGCAGAAGATGAGGAAGACGACGAAGTGCTCGCCATTACTCTCCGTCTGCTGCGGCTGCGATACCAAATTTTCTTAGGTTTCTAGAATAACCTCAGAAATCGGAATATTTTTAGTTGAACTCATTTTTAAAATAATCCCATTTTTTTTCTAAGTTCATCTTCGTTGATACGGCCCAATTGATAAGCCCACAAAAGCTTTCTCTGGTACTGTTCGTTTTTGCATCTGCAAATACTCAAATGTTGTTTGTTTAGACATTTTAAAACTAACATTTAAGGTTCTGTTTGTTTTTTCATCCAGACCTGCATCTAAATGTAAATACTTAAATATTATTCGTTTAGACACTTTAGAACTAACTTGAATCTGAATGCAAATGCTCAAATATAGATATTTAAAATACTGAAAAATGTAGAGTATAGATATAAATCTAACATCTCAAAAACCAAAAGAGTAAAATACTACTCACTATAACATATTCATAATTATCTTTAAAAAATTATTTTTTAGTCAAAAAATCATTTCTTATCAAAACAAAAAGTTAAGCTAAACCAAAAAATCTATTTTTTCCAAAATCTTGATTTTATGCAAAAATCGTAAAATCACGTTTTTCCGTCAAAAACGCAAAATCTCAAATTTTTACCAAAAAATCAAAATCTCGATTTTCCATCAAAAACACAAAATTTTGATTTTCCACAAACATGACAAAATCTCGATTTTCCGCTAAAATGAAAAATCTCGATTTCCGCAAAAAAAATCTTGATTTCCCGCCAAAATGTTAATTCTCGGTTTCTCGCCAAAAACAAAAACTCTCGCTTTCCATCCAAAAACAAAAATCTCGATTTTTTGCCAAAACAAAAATTTCTTGGTTTCCCATCAAAAATACAAAATTTCAATTTTCAGCCAAAACAAAAATCTCGGTTTCTCGCCAAAAACAAGAAATCTAGATTTCCTTCTAAAAACGAAAAATCTCTGTTTCTCGCCAAAAACGCAAAATCTTGATTTCCCGCCAAAAACAAAAAATCTCGATTTCTCGCCGAAAATAAAAAATCTTGATTCCTGCCAAAAAAAACAAAATCTCGATTTCCCACCAATAACAAAAAACTTGGTTTCCCGCAAAAACGTAAAATTTTGTTTTCCGCCAAAAACAAAAAAACAAGGTTTTCTGCCATAAAAGAAAAATCTCGATTTTTTGCCAAAACACAAAAGCTCGATTTTCCGCCAAAAACGCAATATCTTGATTTTCCATCAAAAACTCAAAATTCCAGTAAAAATTTTTCCCGTCAAATATGCAAAATCATGTTTTCCTGCAAAAAATGCAAAATTATTTTTTTTCATATATTTTTAAAACTTAGTTTGATATCACTTATTATAAATATCACTTATTAAAAAAATAATAATTCAAAAATATGTTCTTTTTAGTCATTTGATATATCTTGCATCCAACTATTTTTCTAAATTCACAAACGAACAATTTTGTATCTAGACGTAGCATCTTGATGCAAAACCTAGTTTCCAAAACAAACAATATCTAGATGTTGTATCAAGATGCTGATCTAGATGCAAAATCTAGATACAACATTTAGATCAAAAACCGAACATGGCCTAAATGTTATATGTGCAAATCTAGCATCTCAAAAACCAAAAGACTAAAATACTCCTCACAATAAGATATTCATAATTATCTTTACAAATTATTTTTAGTCAAAAAATCATTTCTTACCAAAATAAAAAATTATGCTAAATCCGTAAAATCTCGATTTTCCGCAAAAATCGCAAAATCTCGTTTTCTCGCAAAAAAACACAAAATGTTATTTTTTGGCCAAAAACTAAAAATCTCGATTTCTCTTCAAAAAACGTAAAATCTCGATTTTCCACAAACATCACAAAATCTTGATTTCCTGCTAAAATAAAAAATCTTGATTTTCTGCAAAAAAAACAAAAAAAATCTCAATTTTTTGCCAAAACGCAAAATCTTAATTTCCCGCCAAAACACAAAATCTTGATTTTAATAAAAATCTTGGTTTCCTGCAAAAAAAAGTCTCAATTTTCCATCAAAAATGCAAAATCTCAAATTCCGCCAAAACCCAAAATCACGATTTTCCATCAAAAACTCAAAGTTCTAGTAAAAACAATTTCCCCATCAAATATGCAAAATCATATTTTTCCGTAAAAAAATATAAAAATATTTGTTTCATGTATTTTAAAAATTATTTTTGATAATAAATATCAATTGGAAATAATCTTAAATTAATCTAATATAAAACTAATTTAATTATAAATAAACAATAACAATTCAAAAATATGCCCTTTTTAATCATTTGATATATTTTGCATCCAACTATTTTTCTAAATTCACAAACGAATAATTTAATATCTAGATGTAGCATCTTGATGCAAAAGCTAATAATCCTAAAATAGAGGCCCTGTTCGTTTTGACGAGAGAATCAAGATTTTGCAGATTTGGTGGGAAACTTGATTTTATGGTTTTCGTGAAAAAATAAGATTTTGCGGTTTTTGGTGGGAAACCGAGATTTTCATTTTTAAGGGGGTAGGGGAAGACTTGATAAGGCAAAAAAGCTGTGATTATGCAGTTTTAGTAAAAAATTTTCCTATGCATTTTTTTCCTAAATCGTTATATTATGTCAGCTTATACTTTACTATCTACAACTAGTTTGTCTCTCTTACCAAGATATTTACCATGAAGGATGTGTTGTGTTCTGATAGTCTACTCACTCTTGGAATCTTCCTCACAGCAAAAATGGACCATGAAAAGCATATTTTAAGCATAATTATATGCTATGGTACTCCATTTCTCTTTGTATTTTTCTCAAACAACAAAAAAATTGTCGGCAAAACTGAATTTGGATCTCATACGGTATGAAGAATTTTTATTTTCTTTATAATTTCTGTTATCGAGTTTTTGTTTATTAAGTTTCTGATGTTATTTTATATGTTTAGTTTATTTTTTATGTATCAGTTGTTTTTCTGTTCGTTCTTTTTCTTGTTCTTTTGAACGTATAATTATTTATTTATTTTTAGTAGTTATGATCATCTTGATAGCTTATTAACTTAAAACTAATTAGGTGATCCATGAAAAACTTAAAAAAAAAAAACAGTAGCCCTAGGCGTTTGCCGAGCCAGCCTAGCCTCTGGACTGAGTCTATCCTTCATGAACCAAACTTTGTATATTACTTGTGCATAAACCTAAAAAAATGTCAAAACATAGTTGAAATGCTAGTAAACATATAGTTACAGAAAAAGCCTCGTGGCAGAATTTACAATTTGGTTATAGGTTGTTTATTTGCCAACACACTAATTGAGTTGTATTATGTTTTGAGACACACTAATTGAGTTGTATTATGTTTTGAGACCTATATATCGCATGATACGCTCCCAAGTTTATGTTTAGTTTAACAAATACTTAGCATTTACCATATATGATATATACGATAGCATTTATTTATGACACTTTGTAGTTATACTGAATCTATGGTTGGGATAGTTGAATTTAGTATCAATCCTCTCATTTTAATTATTCTCTACGAAGAAATATCCTCATTATACTTCTATCGTAAATTTTAGACAATAAAGCGGATCACATATAAATTTGTAACTCTGTTTTACAAACAAATTGATAAATAATAATCTTTCAGTGTTACAATAATGATAACTACAACAAGAGAGTTGGAACTCAAAAAGAAAGCACCAGTATATAATACCTACTAGAAGAAACCAATATAAATGAAAAATGACTCTCTCTCTCTCTCTTTTTTCTAATGCAACTTTTTTCCATATATATTAAATAGAGGTTATGCTGAACTGTAACTTAGGCAACAGTTTTGTGTGTGTGTTTGATTATACTTTTATAGATTAAATTTACAAACGAACGATGATCATGTTGTAACTTATAATTAATTTATTAGAAGTTTGGATTACATGTAGGGTTTGTGAATTTTTTTTTTGTTTTCGGATTAACAGGAAGTTTTGGGCCGAAGCTTGTAATCTCTCCAGGTCCGAAACTACAACACGTTATATTAGTTTTGCCCCAAAAGCCACTCGAACCAGCGAACTCTAGGCTTTGTCTAAGATCTTTACCAGTTGAGCTATTAAAAAACAGTCAAATAGAGTTTTATTTACTTATTTTCTCAAGTTAAAAAAGTTAAAAAATTAATTAAAAAAGTAATAAAGTTTAACCTATTTGACTATAATTATTTTAAAATACAAATTTGGTATATAAGTAATAGAAAGTAGAAAGAAATATAGTCAATGAAAACATTAATTTCAATTTTAAATTTATATTATTTAATTAATAAAAATTTGGTAAAAAAGTTATTAAAAGGAAACAAATCTGCCTGATTTTAGAGTATCCGATTTAGACGGTAAAGATCCTCCAATCTTGATCCAAAAGGCATAAAAAGATATAGAATCATTTCAAAATGTTATAAATAAGGGTTGCACGCTTTACATTTTTTCTTACACTTACAAAAAACAGCTAATAATATTTTTTTCACTATTTCAAATATTTACTTTCATAAGCTTTTGCATCTTCTTTCCTCTTGGATTCTTGTTGTTTTCTTTGAATCGTAGTCCTCTTCTTCTAAAGGTATGATATGATCCGATATAAGTTTTATCATTAATTAATTTTGTTCTTTTTGAGGTTTTACTCTAAATCAATATCTATACATATATTGTTTTATGTTTGTATTGTGATGTATACTGTATTTATCGTTTGACTAAGAATTCATTTTTACGTAATGCTAATTTTAAAATCCAGTTTCTTCGGTTAAAACATAAGTTTTTATTTAAAGATGAAAGTTAGTTGTTTCCATACTTTGATTTTTTTTTACGAGACATATTATATCATCGTACCCGTGTTTGACAAAAAGATTTTGAACCATTTCTATTCTCTTGATTTTTCGTTTCTTAAAACCTTAGTTCTAATCAATTTTCTCTCTTTTGTTATATAAATATTGACTATCTAATTATTTAATTTTTTTTTTCCGGATTGATGTAGGAACTGAAGTTATTTGTATTTAGGAATTGAATCTCATATTTTATTGCTGTTTAGAATTCATTTCACTTCTTGTTTTATAGTAGCCAATTTTGTCTTTCCTTTTTATGTAAATCAATCAATACTGTTTTTTTAACAAATATTTCAAAAACAAAATTTAGCAAAAAGTTCAAATTTTGTTTTTTCTCTTTTCCTTGATCGATCTATTATGCATTTAATATTGTCTTGTTTATTTTTTTTAAATCATATGTTTATTGATGTGAAATATATATTTAGTATAAAACTTGGAATTGGAAATGTATTTGGCAAAATAAAACAAAAGAACAAGAGTGTAACATGCTTAATATTAGTTCGTTTTAAGCTACACCAAAAACCTAGACGTTTCTACTCCCATTTAATACAAATATAATGATAATAACTGATCACAAACTAAACTAATTTTTCTGTTTATGCTTGAAGATAAACATGAGTTCTCAATTCTCTGTATGTACTTATCAACCATATTTATGCTTCTGCTCAATTCAAAGTGATAACAAAACTACTTTATAATGATAGGATTTTTGCAATGGAAAGAGGTGAAGGGAGCCGCAAGTTTCCTGGCGGAGAAGAACCTAACACCAAAAACGCCTCTAACAACGTTACTTCTACTGCTGATGTTGGTCCTAGTAGTGGTCCGTTGAAAAGAGGACGTGGCCGACCTAAGGGCTCGCAAAACTCCAAGAAGTCGAAGCAGAGTGACAGACTGATAAAATGGGTTCCTCTCTTTCAAGGCAGTATTAATAAAGTAAATCAAGAAACCGGAAACGATGAACTTGTGAGTAGCTTGATGATGCGATTCAACGCTGTAAGAAGGCGTCTGAGCCAAGTTAAGAATGTCCGAGGTGAGGTTTCCACAGCTCTACGCACTTTCAAGGACTTGCAATTGCGAACGAACACAAAAGCCAGAGTGGGTTCCGTTCCAGGAATTAAAGTAGGAGACATCTTCTTCTTATGGGGAGAAATGGAACTTGTGGGGCTACATGCAGTCCCCATTGGTACTAACTTCATGAAAGTTGAAGACAGCGGAGAGGATAAAAGATTAGCTATTAGTGTTGTCTCTTCGGGAAAGAATGCTGACGAAGCTCAAGATCCCGATGGCTTGATCTATACAGGGTTTGGTGGTCAAGAATCTGATCAGAAGCTTGATAGGATGAATCTTTCGTTAGTGGAAGCTCTGACGAAAAAAAGTGTTGTAAGGGTTATAAGAGCCGTGGAAGATGAAAAAAGGTCGCAAGGTAATGTATACATATACGATGGGCTTTATTCCATCACAGATATGTGGGAGGAGAAAAGTGCAAATGGTTTCAAGGTATTCAAATTCAGATTTGTGAGGCAGCCTGATCAAAAACCTGCCTTTGGAGTGTGGAAATCGATAGAGCAATGGAAGGAAGGGGTGATTACAAGACCAGGTCTTGTTCTTGAAGATCTCTCTGATGGAGCTGAGAATCTAAAGGTTTCTCTGGTGAATGAAGTTGATGACGAGAAGGGTCCTTCCTCTTTTAGTTATATCACTTCTCTAAAGCACTCAGTCATTGATGTTCCACCTATGGTTGATCTATGCACTTGTCGACCTAAATCCTGTTGTTCGAGAGATGATTGCCTTTGCGTTCAGAGAAATGGAGGTGAGTTCCCTTATGTTGATAAAGTTTTAGTTACCCGTAGACCAATGATTTACGAGTGCGGTGACTCTTGTCCTTGTTCTAATGACTGCAAAAACAAGATGATTGGGACTGGTCTGAAATTCAGTTTAGAAGTGTTTAAGACGATGGATCGTGGGTGGGGTTTAAGGTCTTTAGATCCAATTCGAGCAGGAAGTTTCATCTGTGAATTTGCTGGTGATATTATACAAAAAGGTGATGAAGAGACAGATGATTATATTTTTGATTCTTCACGGGTTTATAAATCGTTTCAATGGAACTATGAACCTGAGCTTGTAGGTGAAGATGCTTCTGCGAAAGTCTCTGAGGTGATTAGTTGTCCTGCTATACCGTTTTTGATAAGTGCATAGAAATCAGGAAATGTGGCTTGTTTTATGAACCATAGTTGCTCTCCCAACGTTATGTGGCAACCAATTTCTCGTGAAGAAAAGGGTGTATGGTGTATTCACATTGGATGTTTTGCTATAAAGCATATTCCTCCATTAATGGAGTTAACGTATGATTATGGAGCATTTAGAGGATATGGGAAGAAGAAAATTTGTCTATGTAGATCAAAGAAATGCAGTGGCTAACTTTGATGATATTCTTGTCTTCTCTGTTTATGTTAAGAATTTCTTTTTTAATTTTCTTTTTTCTAAATTTGCATGTCTTTTTTTTTTCTCTTGTTATCAATACATTAAGATCTCTATATTATTATTTAAAGAACCATTTTAAGAATAAAATTTTATTTTGTACTGATGTGTTTCTTCGGGACTTTGTAATAATTTTTAAAACATTTTTTAATCATCTAATATTATTTTATTCTTATTAGTATTGTAGGTAATATATATTTCTTTATTAGTAGTGTGGATGATAAAAACTCAGTCTATTTAAATAAAGTCCAGTTAACCCACAATTTCACCATCTTCAACTATTTTGTCTCTCTTACCAAGATACTTACAATGAAGGATGTATTGTGTTCAGATAGCCTACTCGCTCTTGAAATCTTCTTCAAAGCAAAACTTGACCATAAAAAGCATATTTTAAGCATAATTATATGATATGCTACTGTGTTTCTCTTTGCTTATATCAGGTTTTCTCAAACAAGAAGAAGACTGTTGGCAAAACCAAACTCGGAGCTCATACTGTATGAATATTCTATATTTTCTTAAAATTTCTGTAATCTAGTTGTTGTTTGTGTTTTTTAAATTTCTGATTTTATTTCTTGTTTTTGTTTGTCTATTATGTATTGCTTGCTTTTCTGTTATTTGGTTTATTTTAGAAAGAATCAATTTCGTTCTTTTTCTTGTTCTTATGAAGGTATATTTATTTATTTTTAGTAATTATGACCATTTTGATAGCTTATTAACCTAAACCGAATTAGGTGACCCATAAAGATGGTAGTTTTAAGTGTTTGCCTAGCCTCTGGACCAGGCCTGTCTTTCATGAACCAAAATTTATATATTTCTCGAGCATAAATCTAAGAAAATGTCAACACATAGTGATGTGGTATGTGTCGAGGGTGTCAAGTTTTACCCTAAATGAAATCAATAGCCGCAAGTGCACAGCTGATCGATTGTAGTACTTAGAGATCGAATCCACAGGGAAGGAGGATCTTTCCTGCAAAAACCTTCGAAAGAAATATAAAGTAAGGAAGTCTAGAACCAGGCGAGTTTTGTGAGGGTTTTGGTGGTGTGTTTAAAACGTAAAAACGAATCCTAAAGAGAGAATACGGGAATTAAAATGACCTAATAACTAAACTTAACGAAAACGGGTAAAAATGAGAAAAACGGCTAACCTAATTGCTTAAATGAAAATCGATTGAACTAGTAAAGATACTAGACTAAAGCTTGAATGAAAATTGGTGTAAATCTATAAGAAAAAAGGCGCTGGGCTTCAGGGAAGTTTTCTCAGGGGTATGAACGATTCAAAACATTGCTAGAGAGTAAATTTGATAAGATCTTAGCTTAAACTTTTCGATCTGGAGTCACGGACGTATGAATACGCCACTGTCGTGATCATAGACAACTATCTCTCTCAACCCTGACCAGTAGGTTTCCACTCTGGCCCTGGAAAAGAAGAGGTGCATTATGTTTAAGACTCGTCAGCATTCACAAATCACCCATAGGTAGGTTTCCACTCCTATGTTTATTTTGCTCTCCCAAACTAGATCTGACACCGGATGAACACTTTCGTGTCACCAAGCATCTGGATCAGATTGTAGTTCATGACGCTACTCTCATGCAGTAAAAACGAATTCAGAAGAAAAAGTTCTAAGATTCGGCTCAATAGCCAATGGAATCCTCACCGAACATATATATCTCCATCGAAAATCCCTTAGACCCAACAAATAAAACTACTCAGACATAATAAACGAAATCAAAAACATAGTATTAAAAGGTAGAATAGAAATCGAAATTGAAAAGAAAGAACAAGGGCTCAAGAGATAGATCTCTCTCTCCCTAAAACCTAAAAACAAATCTTAAAGTAAAATTTCTGTAAAGTATTTTGTCTCTCCTCTTCTCTCTTAAAAACGACCTAAATGACATGTATTTATAGTCTCCAATACTCTCTGGTGTCTAGGGTTCCGGAATTGAGGCTGGAAAAATGATACGGGCTTCAGAAATAGGCCTTCAAAGTCGGAGTAAGCTGGCCGCGGTCGGGATAGTTGTAACCACGGGGAATGGGTGACTGGCCACGGTCGCGGTGGTTGTGACCGCGGAGAATGGCCTGTTGGCCGCGGGTGGAAACGCTTGCCGGCTGGTTTACGGGACATCTTGCTCTTCGCGTATCTTTTGATTGAACCGTTGGATTGCCAAGATGTAAAGTGTGTTGGAAAGCTGATACTTCCATATTTAAGATCTCCAAATTTGAGCTGGATCAGACGGTGAGAAGGCCTTCAATCGGGGGTGAACTTCTGACGGTTTGACTCTGAGCTGAAATCTGATTTTCTATCCATTTTGTTAAGCTTTTCCCTAAGTTACCTGAAAAGAGTCTTGGAACTACAAATACTAGAAAAACGTAATAAAAGTACTTAAAATCAATTAAAAACATAGAAAAAGTATTTCAAAACGATCCATAAAAGTGGTCAAAATACGGTGTTATCAACTCCCCTTGACTTAAACCTTTGTTTGTCCTCAATCAAAGCAAAAGCCTAAACTGGTTAAGTGAAAACAAAAATATGGAATGCACAAATCTCAGAGACATGAACTCCTAAACTAGGACCAAAGATAGTGCATCAATCCACAACTTAGTCTAGAAAATTCTCACCAATACACAAAAGATACTAGTCCACTTTTTCCGTCATGCAAAACTTTAACAATCTAAATCTTGATTCCAATCAACTAGCTCTCTACATTCATTAAGTTCAATAGTGAGTTCTAATTAAAGACATCATCCAGGGTAGACGGCGTTTGGCATTAAAGGGTTGTTTAAGTGGTGGAGTTAAAGTGTTTCGGGTTACCTGATGAATCTGGAGGATGCAAGATAATATGCAAAACCGCAAGAAAGATAAGGACCTGCTGAGGACCGCAATTTTCAGTCATTTCTTCTTGCCAAATGTTGTTGCATAATCCTTCCTCCTTTGTTGTAAACAGCTATTCCCTTAGACTTAGATTCTTTCTGAGAATCAGAAAATGATCTCCAAAACTCCATAAAATCGAACTCCAGTTACCTTGGGACTTAAAATTCGACATTTCTAGACTCTTTAAGGCTTTTATTTCCTTTCTTTTCTTATTTTCGGATTTTTTTTTTTTTTTTGGGAAGGAAAAGCTTTTAAAGAGAGAGAGACTAGAGGACGAGATTGTACCAAAATTTGAGATTTTTCTAAGGCAAACCGAGCTTCCTCTTGTGTTGAATCCTTCGGGAACTTTTCCGGCAAATCGCAGGTCTCTGTCCTTGGTGACTGAAAACTGCATCGTTCCTCTTTCTCTCCAACGTTTTTTCATTTATCTGCATATAAGACAATAGAAAACAAGAGTGCATGTGGTTTGAAAGGAGATTGGTTAAGGTGGGGAACTAGCTAAAGATGAACTAGCCATTCAAGATCAACAGAGAGTGGTAAAAAGGGTAAAGGAGTCCCGAATGTATGATTCGTTTCCCTGGTCTAATGCTTCAATGAGAAAATTAAGTCCAAATTAAGTCCAAATAAAACAGAGCTAGTGTATTTCTTCATCTAAATCGAAATCATTCAAATTCCTCTGGGGTACTTCGTTTCAAATGTGCTTAGCTACCGCCTAGTCTAGTCCTAAATCATGAATGAGCATGTCACTAGGAACAGTCTAAAAGCACACAGTCAACTATCATTGATTCATGTTCACCATTCCCTTTAAAACGTATTTTGTTTTGAAAACCGATTTTGAAAAACTTTAAGGAGAATGCAAAAAGTGTAGATAATGCAAGACTCATGAAAGAAAAGTGGTTAGAAAGGGATGAACTCCTTCCCCAGACTTAAATCACACTGTCCTCAGTATGAAACAAGTCGAGATTGGATGAAAAAAATGCATAGATAATCGAATTGGTAAGGCCAAAGAGAACTTACCTGGATCCGGGATGCTGGTTGTGATGGACCGGATTCATTCGAAGAGGTTTGGGAAGGTGATAGGTGGTGGGAAGTGATGAATGAGGTGGAGTGGGGATTTGTGAGGTGGAATGAGGTGAAGTGGGTGGTTTGGGGTCGGGTTTCGTCTCAACGACCATTCACCGCGGTCAGAGGTCACGCGACCGCGGTGAAGTGGTGCTCGGCCGCAGTCAGAAAGACGCGACCGCGGTCGATCATGCGTTTCCCGCGGTCAGAGCATCTGCAACAGCGAGGGCTTATATCGCGGCCTGTTCCTGCTTCTCCTTGGTTCCTGCTGGGCCGAGCAGTCATGGACCATCCTTCTTTTTGGTTTTTTCGGGTTTTTTTGATTTTTTTGTTTTATAAGAAACACCTAAAACTAAGAAAAAGAAAAAGATCAATAGAAAAAGAAAGAAAAATCCCAAAGAAAACAATACCTAAATGGGTTGCTTCCCATTAAGCGCTTCTGTTTTAAGTCGTTTAGCTCGACTTTTGGTGTTGGACGTGGCTTAGTCCAATGAAGAAGACCTTGTCCTGAGACAAGTTTTTACCGACATCTCCTTGCTTTGCCTAGCAGGTTCTTCGTCACTCCATAGCTCTTCTTCAAATTCTTCTGTTGCAGAACGTCTTCCTGCTTTGCTGTTGTATGGGACAACTTCTGTGAAGACATCTTTGTCAATATTAGCAAACGAAATCCTCCGGTTTGGCCAGTCCATTATAGCTCCGGAAGTTGCTAGAAAAGACCATCCGAGAATCACTGGATATGCTGCGTCTCTCGTCTCGACAATGTAGAAGTCGACAGGCACTATGCAATCTCCTATTCTCAAAGGAATTTCATGAGCTATTCCTTGAGGCGTTGCATTGGAATCATCAGCTAGACTAATCTTTGCTCTAGTCCTGCGCAGGTGTTTAATACAAGTCTCAAAGCAATTGTCAACCACATAATTAATTATTGACGGAAAATTAACACCGTTTACGGTTTTGGTGAAATTGACCGTATTTCAATATTTCCTGTAATTATAAGCATGGTTCAATAGTTCGTGTATGAATTTTCAGAAGACATAAAGTTCATGGAGGAATATGCCGTTTTCTCGCACATGTTCTATTAGAGGAGAAATGTTAAAAAACGTGCTTTGTGATTCTGGAGTTTGCATACCGGTTTACTAAATTATTTGGTCAATTTTTTTTTTTTGATTTCAGGTGATCAAAACAACGTCGTTTTGATATTTCTTTAAAAAATGCATTCATTTAAGTCTTGAACACATGACTTTCCAAATAAGAGATTAACCACCAAACCAACTGAGCTAAAGACATTTATCGACTTTAATAAACTAAAAATATTTATATTGATATCCAACTGAGATCAACATCATCTTTGGTTGATAATCCGTGACACCTAATCCTCCCTTACTTCACTCCGACTTACAAAGTCGTCCTCTACGACTAAGTTTTCGCTGGCTAGGGCTAGAATTATTATTCGGCATCCGAGATCTGATTCGGGATCCACTCTGATCTTCTCTGATCCGCTCCAAAAAAATTCGGATGTTCAAGAGAGCCAAATCCAGATCCGGATAATAAAATTCTATATCCGTCTACACCAGATCCGTATCCGGATAGTTATATTATAACGTTCGGTTATCCGTATCTGAATCTTTAACCTTTAAATATATTTAAAAATTATATTTTATTGATAATTATGTACTATATTGAGATTTTTATATATAAAAATAATTCTAATTAAATTAAAATATTTTTTCTAATAACTTTTTTTTACAAAATATTAAATAAAATAAAATTTTATTATTATTTTAGGTTTTTAGATTTTTAATATATTTTTTTTATCCGGATCCGGATATCCGAAAATATCTGTGAATATCTTAATATTTAGATGATATTTAAAATTAAGTTTGGATATCCAAACATCTTGTATACGGATCCGGATAATTAAAACTCGGATCGCCGTATCCGGATATCTCAAAACTATCCGAATATCCGCTCTGATCCAGGGTTAGCACTGACAGCGTCAATCCTGGTGCAAACTAAGTCGTAGAAGACGATTCTGTAAGTCGGAATGAAGTAAGAGAGGATTAGGTGTCATGGATTATCAACCAAGAATTATGTTGATCTCAGTGGATATCAATATAAATATCTTAGTTTATTAAAGTCAATAAATATCTCTAGCTCAGTTGGTTTGGTAGTAAACCCTTTACTTGGAAGGTCATATGTTCAAATCATAATGAATGTATTTTTTTAAAGAAATATCAAAAAAATCGACCAAATAATTAGTAAACCGGCATGCCACGTGTCAGCCACGTCATTAATTATTGACGGAAAATTAACACCGTTTACGATTTTGGTGAAATTAGCCACATTTCAATATTTCATGTAGTTATAAGCATGATTCAATAGTTCGTGTATGGATTTTCAGAAGACATAAAGTTCATGGAGGAATAAACCAAGTATTTTGGAATTTTGCCATAACTTTTTTCTGGAATACCTCTTACAGCATTTTCTGCATACTCTTTGGACTCCCATGCTTGATCGTACGAGATCTCGCAACCATGTTCTGTGCGCATAATCTGTATAATTTCTCTTGGTTTAGGCCCTTCCTTAACACCCTCATACTTCTGCATAATCAGATTACCGATTGTCTTAGCTGACGCTGTCCTAGCTATTTTGTTTTTCCTAGATGGCGCACAAGTATGTTCAGCTACATACTTGTTGATTTTAAAATACGTTGACCCCTCTAGATACTCTGCGCGAACACGCCAATTACATTCACCATCTTTACAGCGAATAGACCACCATTTTTTTGTTGATTGTATCACACTGTAGTCAAAGTTATGCTTCATAGCACAGATTTCAAAAGTTGCTTTCAGTTCGCTTTTGTTTCTGAAATTTTGTCCCTTCGTTACTGCTTCAATCATCCAAAACCGACCTCCCTTGTTACTTACTTCTTCAGTATTGCAAATCAGGGCATCATATCCAGAGACGACCTCATCTTGGCTGTCACGCAAATTGGTTTTTGAGACATGTTTCCGCTGATCAGTAAAAACTTGTTCTGACTTTCCTATCACAGTGTGATCGACGTCTTCAGCACTATGTGAATCATAGGGCTCGTCATTCAAATCAAATTTTACACCTTGATTCTGTACTTGCGATGTAAACGACACACAAAGACGTGTAGACGCATTTTTTTTTGCATAACCAACGAAATTTTTCAGTTGCCGATCATTTGTGATAATCACCGGTGGAGAGCTTAAGTTGTCAACCAAATTGCTCGGTAGATAACTGAACTCGGCACTGTGGTCGACAATTCCAAAGTCCTCTAACGTCATAGCTGTTAACTCCGCCAGAGTCGTACTAGATTCCAAAGTTACTAATCAACCTCTTTTTTCTTCATTGACTTCAAAAACCCAATTCTTATTGAGAATCGATCTCCATATACCACAGATAACATAGATATGCACCATAATTGAATAACCTGAACAGAAACATAGAAAACTGTAATTAGGGTGGAAATCTTGTGAAAATGCCGTCAAAGAGAAGAAGAAAAGAAAAAAAATCTTCAAAAATATGTTAAAAATGTGAAAAATAGAAAAGGAAAATAAAATATTTTCAAATATTTAATTTTTGTTGGATAACACCTGATCCTAGATTTTTTCAGATTTTATTAACCGTTTAGTAGAATACGGATTCTATATTCACTAGAACGAAGAAAAATAAGTAGAAGTCTAATTCTAGATAACATAGAATACATAACGATTTCTAGAATGCATATTCTAGAATGTGTAAAATATATTACGAATTCTAGATAACGTATTCTACATGATGTTATAGAAAACAAACAAATAGTAGAATATGTATTCTATACTCGGTGGATCTTATACCATATACTAGAAATCAAATTCTATAAAACTCTAGAAATGTAGAAGACGTTTTCTAGAACATATTAATAAATATATTTTAAATATATGTATTTCCTTAAACGATGTTTTAGAATTTACGAAATTTACGAAATTTAAATGTATTTCATAAATATTTATTTTTTTCCGTTTTTGGAATTTACGAAATTTAAATGTATTTATAAATATTTATTTCGAAATATAAAAATATTTCATAAGGTTATTTTTGTCTAAAATTGCTAAAACTCAAAAAAATACTAAGGGGACAAAGCTCTCTATTTTTTGTCCTATATTTCCAATTTTCCCATTTTTCTAATAAACGATGACCGATGGATCAAGATTGCATGATCTTTACCATCTAAATCAGATACTTAAAAATCTAGCAGATTTGTTTCCTTTTAATAATGTTTTTACAGATTTTTATTAATTAATTAATATAAATTTAAACATGAAATAAATTTTTCATTGACTATTTTTCTACTTTCTATTACCTATAGATCAAATTTTGCATTTTCAAATAATTATAGTCAAATAGGTTAAAATTTCTTATCTTTTTATTAATTTTTTTTAACTTTTTGACTTGAGAAAATAAGCAAATAAAACTCCATTCAACTATTTTTAATAGCTTTAAAAAAATCACAAACTCTACAAGTAAATATGTAATCCAAACCTCTAATAAATTAATTACAAGTAAAAACATGATCATCGTTCATTTATAAATTCAATCTAAAAAAGAATAATCAAACACACACACAAAATATTATAGCCCAAGTTACGGTTCAGCATAACCTCTATTTATTATATATGGAAAAAAGTTTGCATTAGAATATAAACAACAACAAAACAGAGAGAGAGAGAGAGAGAATTTTCTTCATTTATATTGGTTTCTTCTAGTTGTATTATATACTGGTGCTTTTTTTTTTTGAGTTCCAACGCTCTTGTTGTAGTTATCATTATTGTAACACTAAAAGACTGTTAATTATCAATTTGTTTGTAAAACGGAGATACAAATTCATATGTGATTCGCTTTACTGTCCAAAATTTACGATAGAAGTATAATGAGAGAATTTCTTAATAGAAAATAATAAAAAATGAGAGGATTGATACTAAAATTCAACTTTCCCAACCATAGATTCAATATAATTACAAAGTGTCATAAATAAATGCTAGTGTTGTTAATATGGCCATCGCTATCGTATATAACATATATGGTATATGTTAAGTATTTGTTAAACTAAACTTAAACTTGGGGGCGTATCATGTGATATATAGGTCTCAAAACATAATGCAACTCAATTAGTGTGTTGGCAAATAAACAAGCTATAACCAAATTTGTAAATTCTGCCACAAAGCTTTTTCTGTAACCATATGTTTACTAGCATTTCTATGTTTTAACATTTGTTTTAGGTTTATGTACAAGAAATATACAAAGTTTGGTTCACGAAGGACAGACTTGGTCAATCCGTCCAGAGGCTAGGCAGGCTCGGCAAATGCCTAGGACTACCGTTTTTTTAAGTTTTCCATGGATCACCTAATTAGTTTTAAGTTAATAAGCTATCAAGATGGTCATGACTACTAAAAATAAATAAATAATTATACGTTCAAAAGAAAAAAAAAGAACGAAATCAATTCGCTTTAAAATCAATCAAATAACCGATACATAATAGATAAATTAAAATTATAAAATAACATCAGAAACTTAATAAACAAAAACAAGATTACAGAAATTTTAAAGAAAAAAAAAATTCTTCATAGAGTATGAGTTCCAAGTTTGGTTTTGCCAACAGTCATTTTCTTGTTGAGAAAAATACAAAGAGAAACGGAGTACCATAGCATATAATTATGCTTAAAATATTTTTTTCATGGTCCAGTTTTGCTGTGAGGAATATTCCAAGAGCGAGTAGACTATCTGAACACAACACATCCTTCATGGTGAATATCTTGGTCATATACAGTACAATGTACTACTAATGTAATCCACTGAAAGAAAAAAGACAGGTCACAGTTATAAACAAACGGCATAATTAAAGTGTCCAAGCACGAATCCATCATACGGTCCAATGGTTGTAGAAGAGGAGTCATAAGTTTTTAGAGAATGACATGAAGAAAGTAACAAAAGGAGATGAGTAACCCCAATAATTCAACAACTGCCATCTATGTCAAATTCAGATATCAAGATCAAGATCATTTTCACAAAAATTCATGGAAAATGGATTATGAAGAGCTGCAATCAATCACTTTAACACTGATAAAGCAGTAAATGTATACAAAGCATCAAACAATGGATAAGGTCCCATTACTATATCACCTCTATGTAAAAAAAACTTAAGCACAAGCATCAGAAAAAGATGCTACAAGGGAAACAAAAGAATTTTGGAAACAAATCTTAGGTGTAGAACGCAACGAACAGAATCAGAACCCTAGATACCAAATGGGCATCAATCAAATTAAAATATATCCTTGTTGTTAAACACATTACTCCTCCTCGGGATCAATGAATGAACACAAGTGCTTTTGAATCACTGGTGATGTCATTGTTTACTTTTGAATCTAAGGCATGTTCGTTTTTGCATCCAGACGCTGGATGCAAATGCTCAAATGTTATTCATTTGGACACTTTAAAACCTACATCTGGATGCTGAATCTGGATGCAAAATCAATAACATCTCATATATCTAGATTTTTTAGATACTAAACAATGAAGAATTTGGATGCAAATCTAGCATCTCAAAAATTAAAAGACTAAAATATTCCTCACTATAACATATTCATAATTATCCTTTAAAAACTATAACAAAAAATTTCGCGAAAACCGCATAATTACAGCTTTTTGGCCTAATTTCATCTCCCCCCCCCAAAAAAAACAAAAATCTAGGTTTCCCACCAAAAATCGGAAATAATCATTTTTCCACAAAAACCATAAAATCAAGTTTTCCCCCAAAATCTCCATTTTCTCGTCAAAACGAAAAATTTTGATGTCCCGTGATAACCCGCCAAAAACTCAAAATTTCGTTTTTCCGTCAAAAATAAAAATCTCGGTTTCTCGCCAAAAACAAAAAATCTCGGTTTCTCGCCAAAAAACTCAAAATCTTGATTTCCCGCCACAAATGCAAAATTTTGATTTTTCGCCAAAAACATATATATCGACTGCCAAAAACTCAAAATTCTAGTTTCTCGGCAAAACACAAAAAAAATTTCCCGCCAAATCTGCAAAATCATGTTATCCCTTTGAAAAATGCAAAATTACTTTTTTTCCATGTATTTTTAAAACTTAATTTGATAAAAATATCACTTAGAAATAATTTCAATTAATCTTATATAAAACTACTATGATTATAAATAAAAAAAATAATTCAAAAATATGTCCTTTTAAGTCATTTGATATATTTTGCATTCTAAATTCACAAACGAACAATTTTGCATCTAAACATAACATTTGATGCAAAAACTAATTTCCAAAACAAACAATAACTAGATGTTGTATCTAGATGGTAATCTAGATGCTAAATCTAGATGCAGCATCTAATTCAAAAAACGAACAAAGCCTTAGTGTTTGTACAAAAAAAAAACAATTTAGATTTGATAAATTTTTTTTTGTCAACAGCCTAAATACTCAGAACGGTTCGATTAACCAAACTGGGGGTACTGAGTTTACATAAATTACATCTTCATGGTCGACACGTGCACTTCTTGCCAAGTTGTCTGCCTTCAAGTTCTTCGCGCGAGGGATCTGAGATATAGAAAAGTAGCTAAATCTGTCATGCATCTTCCCAATCTCCTCTAAATGTAAAGTAAAAGCCGGCCATTCTTCAGGTGTAGACACCATCTTCACCAACTCCGAACAGTCTGTTGCAAAAGCTACTGCAGTCTTCTGATTCTTCAACATACAATGCATAGCACATATAAATGCTTCCATCTCCGCATGTAGAGGCGTAAGGCTTCGTCTTACCTTTTGTGCTCCCATCACCTTGTCTATAGTACATTCTTTGAACAAGTACCATCCTAATCCGACTGATAACTCTGTATCTTTCCAAGATCCGTCAATATAACACCACCAATCTGCATAAGGCATCGATATTGTGCATTCTGAAAGATTACACGTGTCTATTTAAGCTTGATAATATAACCTAAAAATTTATTATTCACCAAAATTTCTCATATTTTAATATCATTTAGCATTATTAACATTCCAAAACACGATTCACAAAGCTTAAGCATTTTTCATGTCAGCCCCACTTGGTGGATACTCGCACTAAGTGCAGACTTGCGGTAGAAGTATAATGAGGGAATTTTTTAGTAGAGAATAATGAAAAATGAGAGGATTGATACTAAAATTCAAATTTCTCAACCATAGATGGAATATAACTACAAAGTGTCATAAATAAATGATTAGATTTGTTAATATGGCCATAGCTATCGTATACATCATATATGGTATATCATGCGATATATAGGTCTCAAAACATAATGCTATTCAATTATGTGTATTGGCAAATAAACAAGCTATAATCAAATTTGTAAATTCTGCCACAAGGCTTTTTTGTAACCATATGTTTACTAGCATTACAACTATGTGATAACACCGTATTTTGACCACTTTTATGGATCGTTTTGAAATTCTTTTTCTATGTTTTTAATTGCTTTTAAGTACTTTTATTACGTTTTTCTAGTATTTGTAGTTCCAAGACTCTTTTCAGGTAACTTAGGGAAAAGCTTAACAAAATGGATAGAAAACCAGATTTCAGCTCAGATTCAAACCGTCAGAAGTTCACCCCCGATTGAAGGCCTTCTCACCGTCTGATCCAGCTCAAATTTGGAGATCTTAAAGATGGAAGTATCAGCTTTCCAGAACACTTTACAGCTTCGCAATCCAACGGTTCAATCAAAAGATACGCGAAGAGCAAGATGTCCCGTAAACCAGCCGGCAAGCGTTTCCACCCGCGGCCAATAGGCCATTCTCCGCGGTCACAACCACCGCGACTGCGGCCAGCCACCCATTCCCCGCGGTCACAACCATCCCGACCGCGGCCAGCTAACTCCGACTTTGAAGGCCTATTTCTGAAGCCCGTATCATTTTTCCAGCCTCAATTCCGGAACCCTAGACACTAGAGAGTATTGGAGACTATAAATACATGTCATTTAGGTCATTTTTAAAGAGAGAAGAGGAGAGACGAAATACTTTACCGAAATTTTACTTTAAGCTTTGATTTTAGGTTTTAGGGAGAGATAGATCTGTCTCTTGAACCCTTGTTCTTTCTTTTCAATTTCGATTTCTATTCTACCTTTTAATACTATGTTTTTGATTTCGTTTATTATGTCTGAGTAGTTTTATTGTTGGGTCTAAGGGATTTTCGATGGGGATATATATGTTCGGTGAGGATTCCATTGGCTATTGAGCCGAATCTTAGAACTTTTTCTTGTGAATTCGTTTTTACTGCATGAGAGTAGCGTCATGAACTACAATCTGATCCAGATGCTTGGTGACACGAAAGTGTTCATCCAGTGTCAGATCTAGTTTGGGAGAGCAAAACACACATAGGAATGGAAACCTACCTATGGGCGATTTGTGAATGCTGATGAGTCTTAAACATAATGCACCTCTTCTTTTCCAGAGCCAGAGTGGAAACCTACTGGTCAGGGTTGAGAGAGATAGTTGTCTATGATCACGACAGTGGCGTATTCATACGTCCGTGACTCAGTTCGAAAAGTTTAAGCTAAGATCTTATCAAATTTACTCTCTATCAATGTTTTGAATCATTCATACCCCTGAGAAAACTTCCCGAACCCCAGCGCCTTTGTTCTTATAGATTTACACCGATTTTCATTCAAGCTTTAGTCTAGTATCTTTAGTCTTTCAATCAATTTTCATTTAAGCAATTAGGTTAGCCGTTTTTCTCGTTTTTACCCGTTTTCGTTAAGTTTAGTTATTAGGTCATTTTAATTCCCGTATTCTCTCTTTAGGATTCGTTTTTACGTTTTAAATACACCACCAAAACCCTCACAAAACCCGCCTGGTTCTAGACTTCCTTACTTTATATTTCTTTCGAAGGCTTTTGCAGGAAAGATCCTTCTTCCCTGTGGATTCGATCCCTAGGTACTACAATCGATCAGCTGTGCACTTGCGGCTATTGATTTCATTTAGGGTAAAACTTGACACCCTCGACACACACCACATCAAGTTTTTGGCGCCATTGCCGGGGAAGGCACGCGTATTCTTTTCCGAAAAACCCTAAGAAAGGTTGGTAAATCGACTCTAGAACCCCTTTTTCTGCATATTTCCATTTTTTGGTTATTTTGTTTCCATTTCAGAAGATATGGATCCTATAAATCGAAATCCACACTATGAGGAAGGTTTTTACAACACTCCTCAAGCCACCAGACGCAGAGAGAAGCAGTACCTAAGCGATCTCTACGAAGAAATTTGAACCGAAGACTACAGAACATTCCAGAACGAGCCATACGTACCTCTAATGGCAAACCCTAGACATCATGTTCGTCGTCTGCCTCACCAAGATGAAAACATCCAGCTCAGTCACCGATTGAGTCGACTAGAAACGATGGTCATGCACATAATCGCCGCTCAAGCCACATCAAGAGCCGCCCTTCACGAGAAAATTGACAACATGTCAACTCACTTTAACAAAAAGCTTGAAGATCTTTCTGCTCAAGTTAAAACCATCAAGACTCAAGCAAACAAGGATGCTGAGACTATCATGGAGAGGATAGAAGCAGTCGAAGGACGAGTTGGAGAAAACAAAGTTTGCATTCGCAAATTCAGTGGGAACATCCGCACCTTAGAAGTCAAGCTCGATGAAGCAGAAGAAACTATTAACGACCATAACAACCAAACCTACTCTTACGTGGAAGAAATTTGGGATGGAGTACACAAGGTTCAAGACAAAGCCAAAGAAATCGACTCAACCGTGGACAAAGTAGTGTGTGCCCTAGATGAAGTTGAAGAGAAGGTCGAAAAGCTTATGAAAGGATGTGAAACAAACGGCTCGACGCTTCCCATCAAAGATCTTGACCTAAAAGAAGAGGAGACAGAGTTGGAAGACCCTAAAACCAGTTTAGATGGCAAAGGAGAAGTTGAAACGGCTGAACCATCTCGAAGTCTCTCTCCCGCGGTCACGACTCACGTGACTGTGGCCAACAACCCTCCAGCCGCGGTCGTGAGCTTCCTACCCGCGGAAAACCACTCCCCACCCGCGATCGTGCAGCCTCCACCTGCGGCAAATAGTCGGTCAGATACGTTTCAGCCCTTTTCTATTCTTACAGATCAATGTTCATTTGATACATCTGTTGAGACGGTCAAAACCCCTTTTCATGAGCAAACGGTGTACGCTATCAGCTCCAAAACATCTCAAGAAGAAAATGAGATACTTCCCTGAAACATAGTTTTAGCATATGAGGATGAATATGAAGGGCAATACCTCGAAGATGAAGACTATCGTCTGTTCATAGAAGGAGGCAATCCAGAAAAAAATGGTGGAATTAGGAGCACCAATCTCCAGAGAAAGACTCATTGAATTCAACAAGTTTGTGAAATCGATCCCTCTTTACATAGGTTTCGATGATATATGGCATCTTGGTTGTTTGCAAGTTTTCTTTAGGTACAGCAAGGAGACAAAAGAGGATATCCGAACCTATTTTGGGAGGGCCAGACGCCTGACTTTTCCCAGAACATCACCTGATGCTGCAATCTATTCAATCCACCTTCAAAGACCTGAAGACTGCAGCCACTACACCAACAAAATCAGCAAAGAAAAGCTCGATGAATTCAATGATGTAGTCCGAAATTTGTCTAAAAGAATCACCTTTGCCATAGCTTGCAAGGACTTCATTGGCGCAGCGAATAACCGAGGTTCAGTTCAACCAAGTGTCTCTGAGGTAAGACAAAAGGGACCTGCTTCTTGCTTGTGAGGAATCGAACGAATTCTCAGAACAAGGAAGAGAGAAATTCTCTGTTTCTATTAAATCAAGACTGCCTCTTATTGAAGAAAAACACAGGCTTATATAGCCGGGGTTCCTTGTCACAACCGACAAAGGAATAAAGCTCCTAATTAAACTAGAAAATATCCTTTTATGTTTATCTATAGAATAATTAAAAAAGGAAATTAAAACTAAAACCAAAGAAATAATCAATAACAGAAATGATCGTAAAACTCATGTCAACTCTTAAGATGATGCTGCATCAGGACTCCCGGGGTGAAGAGGATTCGTCCTCGAATCGGGAACGGGATCAGGAGGAACGAAGGGATTCAAGTACTTTACATTGAAGACATCAGATGTATTGATATCCGCTGAAAGTTTAAGCCTATACGCATTGTCATTTATGCGTTCTAAAACTTCAAGTGGACCAATCTTCTTAGCTTTCAACTTGTTGTAGGCATGAGATGGCATCCGATCCTTTGTGAGCACAGCCCAAACTAAGTCACCAGCACGAAATACAAGTCGACGGCGATGAATATCGGCATTGGCTTTATACTTCTGTGATGAGGACTCAAGGTTAGCAATAGTACGAGCATGTGTTGCCGCAATCTCCTCAACAAACTCTGCAGCTCCACCATGCAAGCGAGAACGATCAGGAAGCGACGACAAATCCACGGGACCTCGAGGAATTATACCGTAAATGACCTGAAAAGGGCTAAAACCGGTGCTACGGTTAATGGCGTGGTTATGAGCAAATTCAGCCTGGGGAAGCTTCGTATCCCATGACTTGATAGCTTCTCCAACTAAACATCGCAAAAAATTCCCCAATGAACGATTCACAACCTCTGTCTGGCCATCAGACTGTGGATGATAAGCAGAGCTCATGTCCAAACTAGTGTTAAACATCTTCCAAAGTGCACGCCAAAATTGGCCTAGAAAACGAGAGACAATAGAAGAAGGTAAACCATGAAGCCGATACACCTCACGAAAGAATAAGATTGCGACTTGCACAGCATCTGTCGTACGCTTACAAGGGATGAAATGAACCATCTTCGAGAAGCGATCAACTACGACAAAGATAGAGTCAAAGCCTCGTTGGGTTCGCGGAAGACCCATGACGAAATCCATACTTATATCTGTCCAAGGCTGTGTTGGGATAGGAAGAGGCATGTAAAGACCGGCATTAGAGGCGTGGCCTTTGGACTTTTGACATGTAACACACCGTTCCACAAACCGTTCAACATCACGGTGTAGAGATGGCCAAAAGTAAGAAGAGGACACCAAATGCAGTGTTCGATCACGACCCACATGACCTTCATTATGTAATTCGGAAATGAGTTGAAGACGCAAACTGCAATCGGGGACACACAAACGAGAATCGCGAAAGAGAAACCCATCGTGGAGTGTGTAATTCGAAGCAATTCCGGCTTGCACATCAGCAAATATCCGCTCAAAAAAAGGATCAGTCGCGTAGAGATCTGCAAAAGTACTGAAACCTGGGACTCGAACATGTAAGACAGCAAGTAAAGAACGACGACGACTTAACGCATCTGCCACACGATTGCTGAGCCCAGAAGTGTGTTTAATAACGAAGGGAACTGTTGTAAATATCCAATCCAAGCAGTATGGCGTGATGATACCTTATCTTGGGTACCAATATGTTTAAGCGCATCATGGTCTGTGTAAAGAACGAATTCTTTGTGAAACAAATAATGGCGCCAATGTTTAACGGCTTGCACAATGGCGTAAAACTCCACGTCGTAGGTGCTATAACGAGCACGCGAACCGGATAATTTCTCGCTAAAGAAAGCAAGAGGGCGGTTGCATTGGCTCAAGACGGCGCCAATGCCTGTTTTTGAGGCGTCACAATGGAGCTCGAAGACCAATGAAAAATCAGGCAAAGCTAAAATAGGAGCTGAACAAAGCTTAGCTTTGATATCGTCAAATGCCGAAGAAGCAGCTGGAGTCCAATTAAATGTTCCCTCTTTGATGCAATCAGTAATTGGTGCCATCAGGCTACTGAACTGGGGGACAAAACGACGATAAAACGATGCCAATCCATGAAAGCTACGCGTCTCTGTGATCGACTGTGGTTCAGGCCAGGATTTAATGGCTGAAACTTTCCCCGGGTCAACTGCTAAACCCTGTGATGACACGATTTACCCCAAAAACTGAACTTCAGAGACCCCAAAAGCACACTTTTTCAACGTAGCAAAGAGCTTATCTCGACGCAAAACAAGGAGAACCTCACGCAGGTGGCATACATGCTCAGCAACAGATTTACTAAAAATCAGGATATCGTCAAAGTAAACAACCACTGATTTACCAATGAACGGACGAAGAGCTTGATTCATTACTCTCATAAAGGTGCTAGGAGCATTAGATAGACCAAAAGGCATAACTAACCACTCAAAGAGACCTTCACGAGTTTTAAAAGCTGTTTTCCACTCATCACCAGGTCGGATCCGTATTTGATGATATCCGCTCTTCAAATCCAGTTTCGAGAAAACAGACGCTGTTCCAATCTGGTCCAATAAATCATCAATGCGGGGAATGGGAAACCGGTAACGGACTGTGATCTTATTGATCGCACGACTGTCTACACACATACGCCAAGATCCATCCTTTTTAGGGATAAGCAAAGCTGGGACAGCACACGGACTTAGACTTTCACGCAAAAAGCCTTTAGAAACCAATGCTTCCTTTTGGTTACGCAACTCTTCGTGTTCACTTGGGCTCATCCTATAGTGTGGTCGATTAGGAAGAGATGCATCAGGGACCAAATCAATTTGATGCTGGATATCTCGAAGGGGAGGCAAACCCGGTGGCAAATCCTCAGGGAAGACATCGGAAAACTCATCGAGCAGCTCTTTACCTCGGCCGGAACAAACGGCATGATCGGTGCTGTAACAGGGGCTGAAACGATGACGAAAACCCACCCTGTCTGACGCATTGCTGCTTCAAATGGTGTCTTGTGCAATAACAAAACAGGTGAGGATGAAGGCTCCAGTTGTGGTGGCAGCGATGGCTTCAAGGTAAAGTTACGATTGTTAAATCAAAAACTGTAAGTGTTACGGAAGCCGTCATGGATAACCTTACGATCGAACTCCCAAGGGCGTCCTAAAAGCAAATGACAAGCATCCATCGGCACGACATCACAGTAAATCTGATCTTTGTACGCATCACCAATTGAAAAGGCGACAAGAGCACGGCGCGAGACACAGACTTCGTTACCCTGTTTTAACCAAGTTAACTTATAAGGAGCAGGATGTGGTTCATCTTTAAGACCAAGTTTTTCCACTGCCTCTTTTGCCACAACGTTCTCACAACTTCCAGAATCTATTATGAGGTTGCACACTTTGCCCTCGATCGTACAACGTGAATGAAACAAATGATTACGTTGGGGCGACTCTGTAGGAAGGCGTGGTGTGAAGCAAGATCTTCGAAGCATCAGTAAAGGACCATTATCAGCTTCGAGTTCTTCAGAGTCTTCAACATCATTATAGACAATCTCCAAGTCACGACCAGAGTCATCGAGTAACAGTCCTCGACGATTGTGAGTTGGGCATGCGGACATACGATGGCCAATTTCGTTGCATGCAAAACAGCGAAGTGTCCCTTGTCGAGCCGGACGAGGTACCTCAACAGGTGCAGTTGCTGGGTCTGTTGCTGGTGTCGTCTGATCTCCAGCCGTTGGTGCAAGCTGCAGAGGACGAGAAGTACGAGTTGAGCTCCAACCTGAGAAATTTCCCTTGGTTTGAGCTTCCACTGTCAAGGCTTGACGGTGAGCTTCGGCAAGTGACACAGGATTAAATAGATTCAGTGTATGTTGTATTTGTTGTCGCAAACCTCCAATGAACCGGGCGATCAACTGAGGCTCTGAATCATGCAAATCAATTCGATTAAGACGAAGGAAAAATTCAGTTGAATATTCCTCAACAGATCTTGTGCCTTGGCGTAAATTCTGAAGTTTTTGAAACATCATCTGATCGTAGTTAAGTGGTAAAAAGCTCTTCTTCATCTTATTTTGGAGTTTCGACCAAGCAACAATCTTTGATTTACCATTGTGAGCACGTGAAGACTTTAGTTGCTTCCACCAAGCAGCTGCTCGGCCACGGAATCGAGAAGCAATTAACGCCGCACAACGATCGAGAGGTACACGCTTGAATTCCATGATTTCTTCAACTGTAACAAGCCAATCAAGTAATTCTTCAGCTGCAGCGGTACCGTGGAACTCTGGAATTTCCAATTTAAAGATGGATTCCCAACGAGTGTCTTCACGGTTGTCTGCACGGTTGTCGTCAATACGAGCTTGACGAGGGTTAGCTCGACGGGGCGCAAAAGGATTACCATTAGCTGCATCTGATTCTTCATCTTCCAGGGGTGGTGGAATATCGGTACGTAATTGTTGAATGGCGGCGGTAAGGGTGAGGACTTGTTGTTGCAAGTCGGTGATAGATTGACGCATTACGGTCGCGTCGTCCACAGCGAGGGCTGGTTGTTTGGCACGTCTGGGTATGTGAACGATCGAGACGGAGCGTAGCAAAGCTCTGATACCAACTGGCGCAGCGAATAACCGAGGTTCAGTTCAACCAAGTGTCTCTGAGGTAAGACAAAAGGGACCTGCTTCTTGCTTGTGAGGAATCGAACGAATTCTCAGAACAAGGAAGAGAGAAATTCTCTGTTTCTATTAAATCAAGACTGCCTCTTATTGAAGAAAAACACAGGCTTATATAGCCGGGGTTCCTTGTCACAACCGACAAAGGAATAAAGCTCCTAATTAAACTAGAAAATATCCTTTTATGTTTATCTAGAGAATAATTAAAAAAGGAAATTAAAACTAAAACCAAAGAAATAATCAATAACAGAAATGATCGTAAAACTCATGTCAACTCTTAAGATGATGCTGCATCATTCATGATAGGCCATTACTTCTGTGAGAGCAAGGAATCAATCCCTGAGATAGAAGACTTGTTCAATCATGCCAGAAGAGGTAAACCTGGTCGAACACTTCACAAAATCGAAGGTGTATGTCAGTTCCTTATCTCTTGCTGAAAGAAGCCAATCCGGGTACGCATACTCACTACTTAACTGATTCTGATGATAGATTTAAGTATCTATTTATTTCATTTGGGAAATCGATCAGAGGATTCTACCAAGCTATTCGTAGAGTGATAGTTGTCGATGGTACTTTTCTGAAAGGTAAATACAAGGGAGTTCTGCTCATCGCTACAGCTTTAGATGGTAACTCAAATCTGTATCCAATTGCTTTTGGTGTTGTTGATTCAGAGAACGACTTGTCGTGGGAATGGTTTCTAAGGCAACTAAACACAGTCATCGTAGATGATCAGTCATTGGCGTTTATTTCTGATCGAAACACTTCTGTCCTTAAAGCACTAGCTAAAGTGTTTACACAATCTACACATGGAATTTGCATCCACCATTTGATGAATAACGTTGTCACATTTTTCAAGACAAAGGGTTTGACTGGTTTGATTGCAAAGGCATCAAAAGAATATCGAGTTGCTGATTTTGAGAGGAAGTTCAACGATATTAAGAATATTAGTCCGCTTGTTGGAAATTATCTGGTTGAGGCTGGCGTCGAAAAGTGGGCTCGTTGCAAATTTCTAGGATTCAGGTATGATATTAGAACCACTAACCCAGCCGAATCGATGAATGCTTCATTGAGATCACCTAGAGAGTATCCAGTAATACCTTTGTTGGACAGCATCAGAGAACTGTTGACCAAGTGGTTTTACGAGCGTGGACGATTAAGCGCAAAGCATAAGGACCCTTTAACCATTGAGGTTGAGAGAAAGATTGGTAGGAGGATTGAAAAGGGTAAAAGATTTATTGTTTATCCGGTTAACCAGAATCAGTTTCTTGTTAGAGGTGACAAAAGCGACTGCCTGGTTAATTTGGAGCTTAGATCGTGTTCTTGTGGAAAGTACGACTTGCTGAAAATTCCTTGCAGACACGCCATTAAAGCAGCTTTTTCAGTAGACAAAGAACTACACCCACTAACTGATGACATGTACACTACTGCAACATGGAGAAAGACTTACGAGGAATGCATTAATCCAATAGGTGTTCCTGAGGATTCATAGCAAGTTCCGGTGGATGTTGAACACGCCAGAGTTCTACCACCAGAAACACGAAGAGCAGCTGGTCGAAGAAAAAAGCGACGATACAAAACGATGGAGGACAAGATACGCTCCTCACAAGGATCTAGGAAACACAAGTGTAGCCGTTGTGGTGTTGCAGGTCACAAGAGAGGGACATGTGACATACCAATATAGACTACTTTTATTTTTTAGTTTGCATGACGCAACACTTATGGTCGTTTGAATTTTGTTTTCTTTGCTCGTTTGAGATGATAACAGCGAATGCTTCTATATTCGTAATGTGTTTCGAACCTCCACAATCGAACACTTCAATCGTTCTCAACTTGAAGTTGATACACAAGATATCCAGTGATTGTTGTTGACGTTCATTGGAGTGTAAAGACGATCAATATCTATATCCCATGTTTTTCTTGTTCTTCCATGTGATGGCAGTTCACCAGTTCCGTAGTGTAAGATCCTTTCACTCACTATTCACAGCCTGGTATCAAAAGGAGAAAAAATTAAAAAGTCTACAAGCCAATATATGCGATGTAATTCATTATAATAACTAAGAGGTGCAAGTGTTGTATTACAATTAACTAATCATGATAATTTACTTATTTATGTTACAACCCTATTACAAATGAACTTACACAGGAAAAAAAAAACAACAATAACACACAAACACAAAAAGTAATTTAGTTTTTAGAGTTTCTCGTCTTCCTTGCCGTTTTTGCAGGCTTTGGATTGTTCACACGCGGAGACTTACGTATAGGTGGAGAAGTGTTGACAACGGGTGTTTCATTGCTTGTTGATGTGTCACCGGTTTTTTTGGCTATACCAGCAACATTGAATGAGTTATTCAGCTTCTCCATGGACAATGTGATTTGGTTCTCTATCTGGTTCAGCTTTTCATCAATTTTTTTCTCAATCCTCTCCTCCAAAGCAGTGATCGAAGCATCGAACATACTTTGAATCCAAGTCTTTATGTCGTCGTCCGAAACTTTCATGCTTTCCCTTGATCTTTCACACAACAGCTTCTGTTTACGTGTTGTTGCTCCGTAACCACCAATCCGTTTTTTCCAACAAGCTGAACCAGAAGCTGAGCTTCCTACACCATTTGGTATCCCAATCTCACTTTCACCATTGACAGCCTCATCGTCTTGCTCATTCTCGGACTCCAAATCAGCATTTTCTTGCTCGCCATCTGTTAATTCATTCACGATATTTGCATCCTCAACTTCCCAGATTTGAACACTCCAATCCGTCTCCTGAGAAATCAGGCTCTTCATGACATCTACTCTACCATCATTCATCTCATCAAGTCGCAAGAAATCTGACGAGTCGACTACATCACAATTCCCGGTAGCTGAAATATATGGAAAAAGCAAATGCTACAAGCAAAAAATGATAAAAACCAACGTCATTTGTTAGAAACAAAGACACGTATAAACTTTTAACAAAGTAAATAAGACTACTTACATGTGATTTGAAAGTGCTTTCCAGTTGACTAATGTCAGACACTCTAGCAATACCTTTCCACTTAGTGCACCGAGGAATAAAAGTGTCTTCAGTCCCAACTCTTGTGGCCAACAACGTACCGAAATCTGGGATTGCTTCCATTACCCAAATCTGAAGAGCTATAGAAAACCCGTCTAAATGATACCCTTTCATCTGACTCAGCTTCTCACGTGTCTTAATAACGTTGTCGACCAGGTGATCATACGCATGAATACCCCACGGGTACTTCTGGAGCTTCGTTATATCCATCGCTAAAATGATGTATTCACGCAGAATAAAAATATGTGCATCCTGCGCCATCACAAACCCCGCAATTGTACAGATGTAGATCAGCCTCAATCTATCCTCGCGTGTTCATGTGTTCATTTGCTGTAGGTGCACCTTCAGAAATTTATCGAGGGTTACTCCTCCATTATTTCTGAGCACAGAACTCCAGAAACCGCCATCATCTTTCCATGTTTTGAAGTTGCAGTTCCCAGGGTCTTTATAGTTGAGCCCAGTAATTGCATTGAATTCTTGTAAAGAAAATCGCAAAGGTCTCCCAGCAAAGACGAACCATAGCTCTTGAATCTTGTCTGTGATGAGCTGCTTACACATGAAACTATGTATGAGTCTCGCCGAGTAGCCAAGTCTGTTTTTATTAATCCTAAGAATCGGACCGAAGACAGGATCTTGCAAAACTTTCTTGTACTCATCTGGCAGCTTTTTATCCAACTGCCTTAGAATGGATAATGAACATCGGTTGGTAATCTTCTCAATCGGAGGCACACTTCCAGGCGGAAACAGCAGTTTCGGTAACTCGTTGGAGTTCATACCTACAAAGTATTCAAAGGCTTATGTCAGTATCACTATAAGTAAAGAATAGCAGAATAACGAATCAAACCACAAAGTTTTCATAATAGAGTTTGCATTTAAACTGGCTTCTTATAATAGGAGCGACATTCAAAGATGGGATAAAAAATACATCAATAACGAAGTTGTTTGTCTTTCTTAGCATTATCATCTGTTCTTGTTTGTCTTTCTTAGCATCAGCATCTCTTATAATATGTGTGCAGGTACAGGTATAGGTCCAGGGAAAGCAATCTAAACCAAAATCTCATAAACAACAAAGTAGGAGAGTACCCATTACCCATATCTAAACGAAATTCACACAAACCAGAACCAAAATCACGTTTTAAGCTAACTTACCAAGGTTCTGAAAAATCTCATAAACAACAAAGTATGCGAGTACCGAGTACCCATATCAAAACCAAAATCATACAAACCAGAACTAAAATCACGTTTTCAGCTATCTTACCAAGGTTTTGGGTTCATAAGAATTCTATTTTCAATAACAAGTACTATGTAAAGCGCCACTAACAAATATAGAAGCAACTACCAAATGTACTATATACACAATATATACAATTATTTGGCTAAATCAAATGAACAAAACTGAAACCTCAAGGAGAAAACCAAAATATTCAGTTCAAACAGTTAAAATATAGAATCAAATCATTACCCACTAGTTGTAGATGATGATGCAGAGGACGTGAATCAAATCAGTACCCACAACTAGCCTATTCTACAGTCCAAAAACCAAACTAATTAATCATCATATACTCGGTTAAAAACACATTCAAATCGACTATTAAACCTTTGTTACCGAGAACATTATCCTTTTGTAATAGATAAACTAAAGGACAAATCGACTGAGGAAAATAACTTACTTGTGACCGGTCAAAGAGTTGTAGAGCTTCTCGTAGTCTTCAGCAACAAGAACAACAACCGATGATTCACAGCGACGCAAAGACTACTCTAAACCCTGAGAGCTATGGAGACGGAGCTATGTGTGGCTTCGTAGGCTTCTCTGGTAGAGATCTCTCTTCTTATCGCCGGTAATTGCTCAGGCTGCATAAAAAATAGAGCAATTACCCAGATTTAATTTGGGGTTTTTAAACCCTAATAACCAAAATCAGCTGAATAGATTGAAGAAGCAGATAATTGGATACAGACTTGAACGAAAATTTCAGGAATTACTGCGATTTCAGAAATACAAGGGAGAAGCTTTGATTTGCATGGGTGATATTGAGAAGAAGTCGATGATGGAAAAGACGATGAGAACAAGAATATGTCGGGGTCTTTTATTTCTTTTTGTTTTTTTTGTTTTTAATCAAATTGAATATCTTAATTAATAATAGTTAAAATAATAAATTAATATCAATAATTCGTTTTAAGGGGTAAAAAAGGATTATAATTAGCATAAGTATTAAGAAGACAATTTTTTCCAAAAAAATACTAAAGGGACAAGGTTCTCCATTTTTTGTCTTAATTTTCCAATTATCTCTAGAAAAATTGATACAGAACCATTTCAAAATATTATAAATAGGAGTTTGAGCGCTTTACATTTTTCTTACACTTAAAGAAACAGATAATAATCTTTTTTTCACTATTTCAAATATTTACTTTCATAAGCTTTTGCATCTTCTTTCCTCTCGGATTCTTTTTTTTTTTCATTGAATCGTAGTCCTCTTCTTCTTCTAAAGGTATGATATGATGCGATGTAATTTTTCTTATTATTATATTTTTTTTTGAGGTTGTACTCTAAATCAATATTATATCTATACATATATTGTTTTATGTTTGTATTGTGATGTATACTGTATTTATTGTTTGACTAAGAATTCATTTTTACGTAATGCTAATTTTAAAATCCAGTTTCTTCGGTTAAAACATAAGTTTTTAATTAAAGATGAAAGTTAGTTGTTTCCATACTTTGATTTATTTTTACGAGACATATTATATCATCATACCCGTGTTTGACAAAAAGATTTTAAACCATTTCTATTCTCTTGATTTTTTCGTTTCTTAAAACCCTAGTTCTAATCAATTTTCTCTCTTTTGTTATATAAATATTGACTATCTAATTATTTAATTTTTTTTTCCGTAGGAACTGAAGTTATTTGTATTTAGGAATTGAATCTCATATTTTATTGCTGTTTAGAATTCATTTCACTTCTTGTTCTAGATGTAGCATCTTGATGCAAAAGCTAATAGTCCTAAAATAGAGGCCCTGTTCGTTTTGACGAGAAAATCGAGATTTTGCAGATTTGGAGGGAAACTTGATTTTATGGTTTTCGTAAAAAACTAAGATTTTGCGGTTTTTGGTGGGAAACCGAGATTTTCGTTTTTAAGGGGGTAGGGGAAGACTTGATAAGGCAAAAAAGCTGTGATTATGCAGTTTTAGCAAAAAAATTTCCTATGCATTTTTTTCCTAAATTGTTATATTATGTCAGCTTTTACTTTACTATCTACAACTAGTTTGTCTCTCTTACCAAGATATTTACCATGAAGGATGTGTTGTGTTCTGATAGTCTACTCACTCTTGGAATCTTCCTCACAGCAAAAATGGACCATGGAAAGCATATTTTAAGCATAATTATATGCTATGGTACTCCATTTCTCTTTGTATTTTTCTCAAACAACAAAAAGATTGTCAGCAAAACTGAATTTGGATCTCATACTCAGTTTCTGATTATATTCTATATGTTTAGTTTATTTATTATGTATCAGTTGTTTTTCTGTTATTTGGTTGATTTTAAAAGGAATTGATTTCATTCTTTTTCTTGTTCTTTTGAACGTATAATTATTTATTTATTTTTAGTAGTCATGATCATCTTGATAGCTTATTAACTTAAAACTAATTAGGTGATCCATGAAAAACTTATAAAAAAAAAACAGTAGTCCTAGGCGTTTGCCGAGCCAGCCTAGCCTCTGGACTGAGTCTATCCTTCATGAACCAAACTTTGTATATTACTTGTGCATAAACCTAAAAAAATGTCAAAACATAGTTGAAATGCTAGTAAACATATAGTTACAGAAAAAGCCTCGTGGCAGAATTTACAATTTGGTTATAGGTTGTTTATTTGCCAACACACTAATTGAGTTGTATTATGTTTTGAGACCTATATATCGCATGATACGCCCCCAAGTTTAAGTTTAGTTTAACAAATACTTAGCATTTACCATATATGATATATACGATAGCATTTATTTATGACACTTTGTAGTTATACTGAATCTATGGTTGGGATAGTTGAATTTTAGTATCAATCCTCTCATTTTAATTATTCTCTACTAAGAAATCTCCTTATTATACTTCTATCGTAAATTTTAGACAATAAAGCGGATCACATATAAATTTGTAACTCTGTTTTACAAACAAATTGATAAATAATAGTCTTTCAGTGTTACAATAATGATAACTACAACAAGAGAGTTGGAACTCAAAAAGAAAGCACCAGTATATAATACCCACTAGAAGAAACCAATATAAATGAAAAATGACTCTCTCTCTCTCTCTCTTTTTTTTAATGCAACTTTTTCCATATATATTAAATAGAGGTTATGCTGAACCGTAACTTAGGCAACAGTTTTGTGTGTGTGTTTGATTATACTTTTGTAGATTAAATTTACAAACGAACGATGATCATGTTGTAACTTATAATTAATTTATTAGAAGTTTGGATTACATGTAGGGTTTGTGAATTTTTTTTTGTTTTTGTTTTTGGATTAACAGGAAGTTTTGGGCCGAAGTCCGTAATCTCTCCAGGCCCGACACACAACACGTTATATTAGTTTTGCCCCAAAAGCCACTCGAACCAGCGAACTCTAGGCTTTGTCTGAGATCTTTACCAGTTGAGCTATTAAAAAACAGTCAAATGGAGTTTTATTTACTTATTTTCTCAAGTTAAAAAAGTTAAAAAATTAATTAAAAAAGTAATAAAGTTTAACCTATTTGACTGTAATTATTTGAAAATACAAATTTGGTATATAAGTAATAGAAAGTAGAAAGAAATATAGTCAATGAAAACATTAATTTCAATTTTAAATTTATATTATTTTGATTAATAAAAATTTGTAAAATAATTATTAAAAGGAAACAAATCTGCCTGATTTTAGAGTTTCCGATTTAGACGGTAAAGATCTTGCAATCTTGATCCAATAGTCATCGAAAAATTGATATAGAATCATTTCAAAATGTTATAAATAAGGGTTGCACGCTTTATATTTTTTCTTACGTTTACAAAAAACAGCTAATAATATTTTTTTCACTATTTCAAATATTTACTTTCATAAACTTTTGCATCTTCTTTCCTCTCGGATTCTTGTTGTTTTTCTTTGAATCGTAGTCCTCTTCTTCTAAAGATATGATATGATCCGATATAAGTTTTATCATTAATTAATTTTGTTCTTTTTGAGGTTTTACTCTAAATCAATATCTATACATATATTGTTTTATGTTTGTATTGTGATGTATACTGTATTTATCGTTTGACTAAGAATTCATTTTTACGTAATGCTAATTTTAAAATCCAGTTTCTTCGGTTAAAACATAAGTTTTTAATTAAAGATGAAAGTTAGTTGTTTCCATACTTTGATTTATTTTTACGAGATATATTATATCATCATACCCGTGTTTGACAAAAAGATTTTAAACCTTTTCTATTCTCTTGATTTTTCGTTTCTTAAAACATTAGTTCTAATCAATTTTCTCTCTTTTGTTATATAAATATTGACTATCTAATTATTTTTTTTTTCTGGATTGATGTAGGAACTGAAGTTATTTGTATTTAGAAATTGAATCTCATATTTTATTGCTGTTTAGAATTCATTTCACTTCTTGTTTTATAGTAGCCAATTTTGTCTTTCCTTTTTATGTAAATCAATCAATAATGTTTTTTAACAAATATTTCAAAAACAAAATTTAGCAAAAAGTTCAAATTTTGTTTTTTCTCTTTTCCTTGATCGATCTATTATGCATTTAATATTGTCTTGTTTATTTTTTTAAAATCATATGTTTATTGATGTGAAATATATATTTAGTATAAAACTTGGAATTGGAAATGTATTTGGCAAAATAAAACAAAAGAACAAGAGCGTAACATGCTTAATATTAGTTCGTTTTAAGCTACACCAAAAACCTAGACGTTTCTACTCCCATTTAATACAAATATAATGATAATAACTGATCACAAACTAAACTAATTTTTCTGTTTATGCTTGAAGATAAACATGAGTTCTCAATTCTCTGTATGTATTTATCAACCATATTTATGCTTCTGCTCAATTCAAAGTGATAACAAAACTACTTTATAATGATAGGATTTTTGCAATGGAAAGAGGTGAAGGGAGCCGCAAGTTTCCTGGCGGAGAAGAACCTAACACCAAAAACGCCTCTAACAACGTTACTTCTACTGCTGATGTTGGTCCTAGTAGTGTTCCGTTGAAAAGAGGACGTGGCCGACCTAAGGGCTCGCAAAACTCCAAGAAGTCGAAGCAGAGTGACAGACTGATAAAATGGGTTCCTCTCTTTCAAGGCAGTATTAATAAAGTAAATCAAGAAACCGGAAACGATGAACTTGTGAGTAGCTTGATGATGCGATTCAACGCTGTAAGAAGGCGTCTGAGCCAAGTTAAGAATGTCCGAGGTGAGGTTTCCACAGCTCTACGCACTTTCAAGGACTTGCAATTGCGAACGAACACAAAAGCCAGAGTGGGTTCCGTTCCAGGAATTAAAGTAGGAGACATCTTCTTCTTATGAGGAGAAATGGAACTTGTGGGGCTACATGCAGTCCCCATTGGTACTAACTTCATGAAAGTTGAAGACAGCGGAGAGGATAAAAGATTAGCTATTAGTGTTGTCTCTTCGGGAAAGAATGCTGACGAAGCTCAAGATCCCGACAGCTTGATCTATACAGGGTTTGGTGGTCAAGAATCTGATCAGAAGCTTGATAGGATGAATCTTTCGTTAGTGGAAGCTCTGAAGAAAAAAAGTGTTGTAAGGGTTATAAGAGCCGTGGAAGATGAAAAAAGGTCGCAAGGTAATGTATACATATACGATGGGCTTTATTCCATCACAGATATGTGGGAGGAGAAAAGTGCAAATGGTTTCAAGGTATTCAAATTCAGATTTGTGAGGCAGCCTGATCAAAAACCTGCCTTTGGAGTGTGGAAATCGATAGAGCAATGGAAGGAAGGGGTGATTACAAGACTAGGTCTTGTTCTTGAAGATCTCTCTGATGGAGCTGAGAATCTAAAGGTTTCTCTGGTGAATGAAGTTGATGACGAGAAGGGTCCTTCCTCTTTTAGTTATATCACTTCTCTAAAGCACTCAGTCGTTGATGTTCCACCTATGGTTGATCTATGCACTTGTCGAGAGATGATTGCCTTTGCATTCAGAGAAATGGAGGTGAGTTCCCTTATGTTGATAAAGTTTTAGTTACCCGTAGACCAATGATTTATGAGTGCGGTGACTCTTGTCCTTGTTCTAATGACTGCAAAAACAAGATGATTGGGACTGGTCTGAAATTCAGTTTAGAAGTGTTTAAGACGTTGGATCGTGGGTGGGGTTTAAGGTCTTTAGATCCAATTCGAGCAGGAAGTTTCATCTGTGAATTTGCTGGTGATATTATACAAAAAGGTAATGAAGAGACAGATGATTATATTTTTGATTCTTCACGGGTTTCTAAATCGTTTCAATGGAACTATGAACCTGAGCTTGTAGGTGAAGATGCTTCTGCGAAAGTCTCTGAGGTGATTAGTTGTCCTGCTATACCGTTTTTGATAAGTGCAAAGAAATCAGGAAATGTGGCTCGTTTTATGAACCATAGTTGATCTCCCAACGTTATGTGGCAACCAATTTCTCGTGAAGAAAAGGGTGTATGGTGTATTCACATTGGATGTTTTGCTATAAAGCATATTCCTCCATTAATGGAGTTAACATATGATTATGGAGCATTTAGAGGATATGGGAAGAAGAAAACTTGTCTATGTAGATCAAAGAAATGCAGTGGCTCATTTTGATGATATTCTTGTCTTCCCTGTTTATGTTAAGAATTTCTTTTTTAATTTTCTTTCTTCTAAACTTGCATGTCTTTTTTTTTCTCTTGTTATCAATTCATTAAGATCTCTATATTATTATTTAAAGAACCATTTTAAGAATAAAATTTTATTTTGTAAAGATTGGTGGTGTTATATTGACGGATCTTGGAAAGATACAGAGTTATTAGTCGGATTAGGATGGTACTTGTTCAAAGAATGTACTATGGACAAGGTGATGGGAGCACAAAAGGTAAGACGAAGTCTTACGCCTCTACATGCGGAGATGGAAGCATTTATATGTGCTATGCATTGTATGTTGAAGAATCAGAAGGCTGCAGTAGCTTTTGCAACAGACTGTTCGGAGTTGGTGAAGATGGTGTCTACACCTGAAGAATGGCCGGCTTTTACTTTACATTTAGAGGAGATTGGGAAGATGCAGGACAGATTTAGCTACTTTTCTATATCTCAGATCCCTCGCGCGAAGAACTTGAAGGCAGACAACTTGGCAAGAAATACACGTGTCGACCATGAAGATGTAATTTATGTAAACTCAGTACCTCCAGTTTGGTTAATCGAACCGTTCTGAGTATTTAGGCTGTTGACAAAAAAATTTTATCAAATCTAAATTGTTTTTTTTTGTACAAACACTAAGGCTTTGTTTGTTTTTTGAACTAGATGCTGCATGTTGATTTAGCATCTAGATTACCATCTAGATACAATATCTAGTTATTGTTTGTTTTGGAAATTAGTTTTTGCATCAAATGTTATGTTTAGATGCAAAATTGTTCGTTTGTGAATTTAGAATGCAAAATATATCAAATGACTTAAAATGACATATTTTTGAATTATTATTTTTTCTTTATAATCATAGTAGTTTTATATAAGATTAATTTGAAATTATTTCTAAGTGATATTTTTATCAAATTAAGTTTTAAAAATACATGGAAAAAAGTAATTTTGCATTTTTCAGCGGGATAACATGATTTTGCAGATTTGGCGGGGAAATTTTTTTGCGTTTTGCCGAGAAACTAGAATTTTGAGTTTTTGGCAGTCGAGATTTATGTTTTTGACGAAAAATCAAAATTTTGCATTTGTGGCGGGATATCAAGATTTTGAGCTTTTTGGCGAGAAACCGAGATTTTTATTTTCGACGGAAAAACGAAATTTTGAGTTTTTGGCGGGTTATCACGGGACATCAAAATTTTTCGTTTTGACGAGAAAATTGAGATTTTACGGGAAAACTTGATTTTATGTGTTTTGTGGAAAAATGAGATTTTCCGGTTTTTGGTGGGAAACCTAGATTTTTGTTTTTTTGGGGGGGGGGAAGATGTAATTAGGCCAAAAAACTGTAATTATGCGGTTTTCGCGAAATTTTTTGTTATGGTTTTTTAAAGGATAATTATGAATATGTTATAGTGAGGAATATTTTAGTCTTTTAATTTTAGAGATGCTAGACTTGCATCCAAATTCTTAATTGTTTAGCATCTAAAAATTCTAGATATATGAGATGTTATTGATTTTACATCCAGATTCAGCATCCAGATGTAGGTTTTAAAGTGTCCAAACGAATAACATTTGAGCATTTGCATCCAGCGTCTAGATGCAAAAACGAACATGCCTTAGATTCAAAAGTAAACAATGACATCACCAGTGATTCAAAAGCACTTGTGTTCATTCATTGATCCTGAGGAGGAGTAATGTGTTTAACAACAAGGATATATTTTAATTTGATTGATGCCCATTTGGTATCTAGGGTTCCCGATTCTGTTCGTTGCGTTCTACACCTAAGATTTGTTTCCAAAATTCTTTTGTTTCCCTTATAGCATCTTTTTCTGATGCTTGTGCTTAAGTTTTTTTTAGATAGAGGTGATATAGTAATGGGACCTTATCCATTGTTTGATGCTTTGTATACATTTACTGCTTTATCAGTGTTAAAGTGATTGATTGCAGCTCTTCATAATCCATTTTCCATGAATTTTTGTGAAAATGATCTTGATCTTGATATCTGAATTTGACATAAATGGAAGTTGTTGAATTATTGGGGTTACTCATCTCCTATTGTCACTTTCTTCATGTCATTCTCTAAAAACTTCTAATGACTCCTCTTCTACAACCATTGGACCGTATGATGGATTCGTGCTTGGACACTTTATGCCGTTTGTTTATAACTGTGACCTGTCTTTTTTTCTTTCAGTGGATTACATTAGTAGTACATTGTACTGTATATGGCCAAGATATTCACCATGAAGGATGTGTTGTGTTCAGATAGTCTACTCGCTCTTGGAATATTTCTCACAGCAAAACTGGACCATGAAAAACATATTTTAAGCATAATTATATGCTATGGTATTCCGTTTCTCTTTGTATTTTTCTCAACAACAAAATGACTGTCGGTAAAACCAAACTTGGAACTCATACTCTATGAAGAAATTTTGTTTTCTTTAAAATTTCTGTAATCTTGTTTTTGTTTATTAAGTTTTTGATGTTATTTTATATTTTTAATTTATCTATTATGTATCGGTTGTTTTTCTGTTATTTGATTGATTTTAAAGGGAATAAATTTCATTCTTTTTTTTGTTCTTTTGAACGTATAATTATTTATTTATTTTTAGTAGTCATGACCATAGCTTATTAACTTAAAACTAATTAGGTGATCCATGAAAAACTTTTAAAAAACGGTAGTCCTAGGCGTTTGCCGAGCCTGCCTAGCCTCTGGACGGATGGACCAAGTCTGTCCTTCGTGAACCAAACTTTGTATATTTCTTGTGCATAAACCTAAAACAAATGTCAAAACATAGTTGAAATGCTAGTAAACATATGGTTACAGAAAAAGCTTTGTGGCAGAATTTACAAATTTGGTTATAGCTTGTTTATTTGCCAACACACTAATTGAGTTGCATTATGTTTTGAGACCTATATATCACATGATACGCCCCCAAGTTTAAGTTTAGTTTAACAAATTCTTAACATATACCATATATGTTATATACGATAGCGATGGCCATATTAACAACACTAGCATTTATTAATGACACTTTGTAATTATATTAAATCTATGGTTGGGAAAGTTGAATTTTAGTATCAATCCTCTCATTTTTTATTATTTTCTATTAAGAAATTCTCTCATTATACTTCTATCGTAGATTTTGGACAGTAAAGTGAATCACATATGAATTTGTATCTCCGTTTTACAAACAAATTGATAATTAACAGTCTTTCAGTGTTACAATAATGATAACTACAACAAGAGCGTTGGAACTCAAAAAAAAAGCACCAGTATATAATACAACTGAAGAAACCAATATAAATGAAGAAAATTCTCTCTCTCTCTCTCTGTTTTGTTGTTGTGTATATTCTAATGCAAACTTTTTTCCATATATAATAAATAGAGGTTATGCTGAACCGTAACTTGGGCTATAATATTTTTTGTGTGTGTTTGATTATTCTTTTTTAGATTGAATTTATAAATGAACGATGATCATGTTTTTACTTGTAATTAATTTATTAGAGGTTTGGATTACATATTTACTTGTAGAGTTTGTGATTTTTTTAAAGCTATTAAAAAATAGTTAAATGGAGTTTTATTTGCTTTTTTTCTCAAGTCAAAAAGTTAAAAAATTAATAAAAAGATAAGAAATTTTAACCTATTTGACTATAATTATTTGAAAATGCAAAATTTGGTCTATAAGTAATAGAAAGTAGAAAAATAGTCAATGAAAAAAATTATTTCATGTTTAAATTTATATTAATTAATTAATAAAAATCTGGTAAAAAAACAAATCTGCTAGATTTTGAAGTATATGATTTAGATGGTAAAGATCATGCAATCTTGATCCATCGGTCATCGTTTATTAGAAAAATTGATACAGAACCATTTCAAAACATTATAAATAAGAGTTTGAGCGCTTTACATTTTTCTTACACTTAAAAAAAACAGATAATAATCTTTTTTTCACTATTTCAAATATTTACTTTTATAAGCTTTTGCATATTCTTTCCTCTCGGATTCTTGTTGTTTTTCTTTGAATCGTAGTCCTCTTCTTCTTCTAAAGGTATGATATGATGCAATGTAATTTTTATTATTATTATATATTTTTTTGAGGTTGCACTCTAAATCAATATTATATCTATACATATATTGTTTTATGTTTGTATTGTGATGTATACTGTATTTATCGTTTGACTAAGAATTTATTTTTACTTAATGCTAATTTTAAAATCCAGTTTCTTCGGTTAAAACATAAGTTTTTAACTAAAGATGAAAGTTAGTTGTTTCCATACTTTGATTTATTTTTACGAGACATATTATATCATCATACCCGTGTTTGACAATAAGATTTTGAACCATTTCTATTCTCTTGATTTTTCATTTCTTAAAACCCTAGTTCTAATCAATTTTCTCTCTTTTGTTATATAAATGTTGACTATCTAATTATTTAATTTTTTTTTCCGGATTGATGTAGGAACTGAAGTTATTTGTATTTAGGAATTGAATCTCATATTTTATTGCTGTTTAGAATTCATTTCACTTCTTGTTTTATAGTAGCCAATTTTGTCTTTCCTTTTTATGTAAATCAATCAATAATTTTTTTTAAGAAAATATTTCAAAAACAAAATTTAGCAAAAAGTTCAAATTTTGTTTTTAAACTTTCTCTTTTCCTTGATCGATCTATTATGCATTTAATATTGTCTTGTTTATTTTTGTTTTTAAAAATCATATGTTTATTGATGTGAAATATATATTTAGTATAAAACTTGGAATTGGAAATGTATTTGGCAAAATAAAACAAAAGAACAAGAGTGTAACATATTTAATATTAGTTCGTTTTAAGCTAAACCAAAAACCTAGACGTTTTTACTCCCATTTAATACAAATATAATGATAATAACTGATCACAAACTAAACTAATTTTTCTGTTTATGCTTGAAGAGAAACATGAGTTCTTAATTCTCTGTATGTATTTATCAACCATATTTACGCTTCTGCTCAATTCAAAGCGATAACAAAACTACTTTTTAATGATAGGAGTTTTGCAATGGAAAGAGGTGAAGGGAGCCGCAAGTTTCCTGGCGGAGAAGAACCTAACACCAAAAACGCCTCTAACAACGTTACTTCTACTGCTGATGTTGGTCCTAGTAGTGGTCCGTTGAAAAGAGGACGTGGCCGACCTAAGGGCTCGCAAAACTCCAAGAAGTCGAAGCAGAGTGACAGACTGATAAAATGGGTTCCTCTCTTTCAAGGCAGTATTAATAAAGTAAATCAAGAAACCGGAAACGATGAACTTGTGAGTAGCTTGATGATGCGATTCAACGCTGTAAGAAGGCGTCTGAGCCAAGTTAAGAATGTCCGAGGTGAGGTTTCCACAGCTCTACGCACTTTCAAGGACTTGCAATTGCGAACGAACACAAAAGCCAGAGTGGGTTCCGTTCCAGGAATTAAAGTAGGAGACATCTTCTTCTTATGGGGAGAAATGGAACTTGTGGGGCTACATGCAGTCCCCGTTGGTACTAACTTCATGAAAGTTGAAGACAGCGGAGAGGATAAAAGATTAGCTATTAGTGTTGTCTCTTCGGGAAAGAATGCTGACGAAGCTCAAGATCCCGATAGCTTGATCTATACAGGGTTTGGTGGTCAAGAATCTGATCAGAAGCTTGATAGGATGAATCTTTCGTTAGTGGAAGCTCTGACGAAAAAAAGTGTTGTAAGGGTTATAAGAGCCGTGGAAGATGAAAAAGGGTCGCAAGGTAATGTATACATATACGATGGGCTTTATTCCATCACAGATATGTGGGAAGAGAAAAGTTCAAGTGGTTTCAAGGTATTCAAATTCAAATTTGTGAGGCAGCCTGATCAAAAACCTGCCTTTGGACTATGGAAATCGATAGAGCAATGGAAGAAAAAGTTGGTTACAAGACCAGGTCTTGTTCTTGAAGATCTCTCTAATGGAGCTGAGAATCTAAAGGTTTCTCTGGTGAATGAAGTTGATGATGAGAAGGGTCCTTCCTCTTTTAGTTATATCACTTCTCTGAAGCACCCAGTCATTGATGTTCCACCTATGGTTGATTTATGCACCAATGATTTATGAGTGCGGTGACTCTTGTCCTTGTTCTAATGACTGCAAAAACAAGATGATTGGGACTAGTCTAAAATTCAGTTTAGAAGTGTTTAAGACGATGGATCGTGGGTGGGGTTTAAGGTCTTTAGATCCAATTCGAGCAGGAAGTTTCATCTGTGAATTTGCTGGTGATATTATACAACAAGGTGATGAAGAGACAGATGATTATATTTTTGATTCTTCACGGGTTTCTAAATTGTTTCAATGGAACTATGAACCTGAGCTTGTAGGTGAAGATGCTTCTAAGAAAGTCTCTGAGGTGATTAGTCGTCCTGCTATACCGTTTTTGATAAGTGCAAAGAAATCAGGAAATGTGGCTCGTTTTATGAACCACAGTTGCTCTCCCAACGTTATGTGGCAACCAATTTCTCGTGAAGAAAAGGGTGTATGGTGTATTCACATTGGATGTTTTGCTATAAAGCATATTCCTCCATTAATGGAGTTGACGTATGATTATGGAGCATTTAGAGGATATGGTGGGAAGAAGAAAACTTGTCTACGTAGATCAAAGAAATGCAGTGGCTCATTTTGATGATATTCTTGTCTTCTTTGTTTATGTTAAGAATTTCTTTGTTAATTTTCTTTCTTCTAAACTTGCATGTCTTTTTTTTTCTCATGTTATCAATACATTAAGATCTCTATATTATTATTTAAAGAACCATTTTAAGAATAAAATTTTATTTTTGACTGACGTGTTTCTTCTGGATTTTGTAATAATTTTTAAAACATTTTTTAATTATCTAATATTATTTATTCTTATTAGTATTGTAGGTAATATATATTTCTTTATTAGTGTAGATGATAAAAACTCAATCTATTTAAATAAAGTCCAGTTAACCCACAATTTCACCATCTACAACTATCTTGTCTCTCTTACCAAGATATTCACAATGAAGGATGTATTGTGTTCAGATAGCCTACTCGCTCTTGAAATCTTCCTCAAAGCAAAACTTGACCATGAAAAGCATATTTTAAACATAATTATATGATATGCTACTGTGTTTCTCTTTGCTTATATCAAGTTTTCTCAAACAAGAAGAAGACTGTTGGCAAAACCAAACTCGGAGCTCATGCTGTATGAATATTTTATATTTTCTTAAAATTTCTGTAATCTAGTTGTTGTTTGTGTTTTTAAATTTTTGATTTTATTTCTTGTTTTTAGTTTGTCTATTATATATTGCTTGCTTTTCTGTTATTTGGTTGATTTTAGAAAGAATCAATTTCGTTCTTTTTCTTGTTCTTGTGAACGTATACTTATTTATTTTTAGTAATTATGACCATTTTGATAGCTTATTAACTTAAAACGAATTAGGTGACCCATAAAGATGGTAGTCTTAAGTGTTTGCCTAGCCTCTGGACCAGGCCTGTCTTTCATGAACCAAACTTTATATATTTCTTGCGCATAAATCTAAAAAAAATGTCAACACATAGTTGTAATGCTAGTAAACATATGGTTACAAAAAGCCTTGTTGCAGAATTTACAAATTTGATTATAGCTTGTTTATTTGCCAATACACATAATTGAATAGCATTATGTTTTGAGACCTATATATCGCATGATACGCCTCTAAGTTTAAGTTTAGTTTAATAAATACTGAGCATATACCATATATGATGTATACATAGCTATGGCCATATTAACAAATCTAATAATTTATTTATGACACTTTGTAGTTATATTCAATCTATGGTTGAGAAATTTGAATTTTAGTATCAATCCTCTCATTTTTCATTATTCTCTACTAAAAAATCCCCTTATTATACTTCTACCGCAAGTCTGCACTTAGTGCGAGTCCCCACCAAGTGGGGCTGGCATGAAAAAATGCTTAAGCTTTGTGAAACGTGTTTTGGAATGTTAATAATGCTAAATGATATAAAAATATGAGAAATTTTGGTGAATAATAAATTTTTAGGTTATATTATCAAACTTAAATAGACACGTGTAATCTTTTGGAATGCACAATATCTATGCCTTATGCAGGTTGGTGGTGTTATATTAACGGATCTTGGAAAGATACAGAGTTATCGGTCGGATTAGGATGGTACTTGTTCCAAGAAGGTACTATAGACAAGGTGATGGGAGCACAAAAGGTAAGACGTAGTTTTACGCCTCTACATGCGGAGATGGAAGCACTTATATGTGCTATGCATTGTATGTTGGAGAATCAGAAGACTGCAGTAGTTTTGCAACAGACTGTTCGGAGTTGGTGAAGATGATGTCTACACCTGAAGAATGGCCGGCTTTTGCTTTACATTTAGAGAAGATTGGGAAGATGCAGGATTAGCTACTTTTTTATATCTCAGATCCCTCGCGCGAAGAACTCGAAGGCAGACAACTTGGCAAGAAGTGCACGTGTCTACCATGAAGATGTAATTTATATAAACTCAGTACTCCTGTTTGGTAACCAAAAAAAAATTATCAAACTTAAATAGTTTTTTTTGTACAAACACTAAGGCTTTGTTCGTTTTTTGAACTAGATGCTGCATCTAGATTAGCATCTAGATACAACATCTAGCTATTGTTTGTTTTGTAAATTAGTTTTTGCATCGAGATGTTATGTATAGATACAAAATTGTTCGTCTGTGAATTTAGAATGCCAAATATATCAAATGACTTAAAAAGATATATTTTTGAATTATTATTTTTTATTTATTATCAAATTAGTTTTATATAAGATTAATTTAAAATGTTGCTAAGTGATATTATTATCAAATTACGTTTTAAAAATACATGGAAAATAGTAATTTTGCATTTTTCTGCGGGATAACATGATTTTGCAGATTTGGCGGGGAAATTATTTTTTTTTGCCGAGAAACTAGAATTTTGAGTTTTTGGCAACTTAGATTTCTGTTTTTGGCAAAAAATCGAAATTTTGCATTTTTGGCAGGAAATCGAGATTTTGTGTTTTTTGGAGAGAAACCGAGATTTTTCGTTCTTGACAAAAAACCGAGATTTTTTTTGTTTTTGGTGGGAAACAAAGATTTTTATTTTTGATGGAAAAAATGAAATTTTGAGTTTTTTGTGGATTATCACGGGACATCAAAATTTTTCGTTTTGACGAGAAAATTGAGATTTTGCGGGAAAACTTGATTTTATGGGTTTTGTGGAAAAATGAGATTTTCTTGTTTTTGGTGGGAAACCTAGATTTTTGTTTTGGGGGGGGGGGGGGGAAAAAGTGATTAGGCCAAACAACGGGGATTATGCAATTTCGCGATGTTATGGTTTTTTTAAGGATAATTATGAATATGTTATAGTGAGGAATATTTTAGTCTTTTGATTTTTGAGATGCTATATTTGCATCCAAACTTTACATTGTTTAGCATCTAAAAATCTAGATATATGAGATGTTATTGATTTTGCATCCAGATTCAGCATCCAGATGTAGGTTTTAAAGTGTCCAAACGAATAACATTTAAGCATTTGCATCCAGCTTCTGGATGCAAAAAAACGAACATGCCTTAGATTCAAAAGTAAACAATGACATCACCAATGATTCAAAAGCACTTGGGTTCATTGATGGATCCGGAGGAGGAGTAATGTGTTTAACAACAAGGATATATTTTACTTTGATTGATGCCCATTTGGTATCTAGGGTTCCCGATTCTGTTCGTTGCGTTCTACACCTAAGATTTGTTTCCAAAATTCTTTTGTTTCCCTTGTAGCATCTTTTTTCTGATGCTTGTGCTTAAGTTTTTTTACATAGAGGTGATATAGTAATGGGACCTTATCCATTGTTTGATGCTTTGTATACATTATACTGCTTTATCAGTGTTAAAGTGATTGATTGCAGCTCTTCATAATGCATTTTCCATGAATTTTTGTGAAAATGATCTTGATCTTGATATCTGAATTTGACATAAATGGCAGTTGTTGAATTATTGTGGTTACTCATCTCCTTTTGTCACTTTCTTCATGTGATTCTCTAAAAACTTCTAATGACTCCTCTTCTACAACCATTGGACCGTATGATGGATTATGGCTTGGACACTTTATGCCGTTTGTTTATAACTGTGACCTGTCTTTTTCCTTTCAGTGGATTACATTAGTACATTGTACTGTATATGGCCAAGATATTCAGCATAAATGATGTGTTGTAAACAACATTGTGTTGGGCTAGTGGTAAAAAGGTCTGGGTATGTGCCCGTCCACCCTAGGTTCAATCCACATTGGGAGGGACTATTTACATTGCTAGGGTTCCCGGCCAAGAGGTGAAAAACACCTCTATATAAAAAATTTTACCAAAAAAAAAAGAATGTGTTCTGTTCAGATAGTCTACTCGCTTTTGGAATATTCTTCACAGCAAAACTGGACCATGAAAAACATATTTTAAGCATAATTATATGCTATGGTACTCCGTTTCTCTTTGTATTTTTCTCAACAACAAAAAGACTATCAGCAAAACCAAATTTGGAACTCATACTCTATGAAGAAATTTTTTTTCTTTAAAATTTCTGTTATCTTGTTTTTGTTTATTAAGTTTCTGATGTTATTTTATATTTTTAGTTTATCTATTATGTATCGATTGTTTTTTATTTGATTGATTTTTAAAGGAATTGATTTCGTTCTTTTTTTTGTTCTTTTGAACGTATAATTATTTATTTATTTTTAGTAGTCATGACCATTTTGATAGCTTATTAACTTAAAACTAATTAGGTGATCCATGAAAATTTTTTAAAAACAGTAGTCCTAGGCGTTTGCCAAGCCTGCCTAGCCTCTGGACGGATAGACCAAGTCTGTCCTTCGTGAACCAAACTTTGTATATTTCTTGTGCATAAACCTAAAATAAATATTAAAACATAGTTGAAATGCTAGTAAACATATGGTTACAGAAAAAGCCTTGTGGCAGAATTCACAAATTTGGTTATAGCTTGTTTATTTGTCAACACACTAATTGAGGTGCATTATATTTTGAGACCTATATATCACATGATACACCCCCAAGTTTAAGTTTAGTTTAACATATTCTTAACATATACCATTTATGATTTATACGATAGCTATGGCCATATTAACAACACTAAGCATTTATTTATGACACTTTGTAGTTATATTGAATCTATGGTTGGGAAAGTTGAATTTTAGTATCAATCCTCTCATTTTTTATTATTCTCTATTAAGAAATTCCCTCGTTATACTTCTATCATAAATTTTGGACAGTAAAGCGAATCACATATGAAGTTTTATCTCCATTTTACAAACAAATTGATAATTAACAGTCTTTCAGTGTTACAATAATGATAACTACAACAAGAGCGTTGAAACTCAAAAAAAAGCACCAGTATATAATACAACTAGAAGAAATCAATATAAATGAAGAAAATTCTCTCTCTCTCTGTTTTTTGTTTTGTTTATATTTTAATGCAAATTTTTTCCATATATAATAAATAGAGGTTATGCTGAACCGTAACTTGGGCTATAAGATTTTTTGTGTGTGTTTGATTATACTTTTTTAGATTAAATTTATAAATGAATGATGATCATGTTTTTACCTGTAATTAATTTATTAGAGGTTTGGATTACAATTTACATGTAGAGTTTGTGAATTTGTTTTGTACTAAAAGCTATTAAAAAAAATAGTCAAATGGAGTTTTATTTGCTTATTTTCTCAAGTCAAAAAAGTTAAGAAATTAATAAAAAGGTAATAAATTTTAACCTATTTGACTATAATGATTTGAAAATGCAAAATTTGGTATATAAGTAATAGAAAGTAGAAAAAATAGTCAATGAAAAATTTTATTTCATGTTTAAATTTATATTAATTAACTTATAAAAATTTGGTAAAAACATTATTAAAAGGAAACAAATCTGCTAGATTTTAAAGTATCTGATTTAGATGGTAAAAATCATGCAATTTTGATCCAACGGTCATCGTTTATTAGAAAAATTGATACAGAACCATTTCAAAATATTATAAATAGGAGTTTGCAAGCTTTACATTTTTCTTACACTTACAAAAAACAGATAATAATCTTTTTACTATTTCAAATATTACTTTCATAAGCTTTTGCATCTCCTTTCCTCTCGGATTTTTGTTGTTTTTCTTTGAATCGTAGTCCTCTTCTTCTAAAGGTATGATATGATGCGATGTAATTTTTTTTATTATTTTTTTTTTGAGGTTGTACTCTAAATCAATATTATATCTATACATATATTGTTTTATGTTTGTATTGTGATGTATGCTGTATTTATCGTTTGATTAAGAATTCATTTTTAGGTAATGCTAATTTTCAAATCCAGTTTCTTCGGTTAAAACATAAGTTTTTAATTAAAGATGAGAGTTAGTTGTTTTCTATACTTTGATTTATTTTCACGCTGAAATATATATTCTATCATCATACCCGTGTTTGATAAAAAGATTTTGAACCACTTTCTATTCTCTTGATTTTTCGTTTCTTAAAACCCTAGTTCTGAACAATTTTCTCTCTTTTGTTATATAAATATTGACTATCTAATTATTTTTTTTTTCCGGATTGATGTAGGAACTGAAGTTATTTTATTTAGGAATTGAATCTTACATTTTATTGCTGTTTAGAATTCATTTCACTTCTTGTTTTCTAGTAGCCAATTTTGTCTTTCCTTTTTATGTAAATCAATCAATAATTTTTTTTTAACAAATATTTCAAAAACAAAATTTAGCAAAAAGTTCAAATTTTGTTTTTAAACTTTCTCTTTTCCTTGATCGATCTATTATGCATTTAATATTGTCTTGTTTATTTTTGTTTTTTAAAATCATATGTTTATTGATGTGAAATATATATTTAGTATAAAACTTGGAATTGGAAATGTATTTGGCAAAATAAAACAAAAGAACAAGAGTGTAACATGTTTAATATTAGTTCGTTTTAAGCTAAACCAAAAACCTAGACGTTTGTACTCCCAATTAATACAAATATAATGATCATAACTGATCACAAACTAAACTTATTTTTCTGTTTATGCTTGAAGAGAAACATGAGTTCTCAATTCTCTGTATGTATTTATCAACCATATTTACGCTTCTGCTCAATTCAAAGTGATAACAAAACTACTTTTTAATGATAGGATTTTTGCAATGGAAAGAGGTGAAGGGAGCCACAAGTTTCCTGGCGGAGAAGAACCTAACACCAAAAACGCCTCTAACAACGATAATTCTCCTGCTGATGTTGGACCTAGTAGTGGTCCGTTGAAAAGAGGACGTGGCCGACCTAAGGGCTCGCAAAACTCCAAGAAGTCGAAGCAGAGTGACAGACTGATAAAATGGGTTCCTCTCTTTCAAGGCAGTATTAATAAAGTAAATCAAGAAACCGGAAACGATGAACTTGTGAGTAGCTTGATGATGCGATTCAACGCTGTAAGAAGGCGTCTGAGCCAAGTTAAGAATGTCCGAGGTGAGGTTTCCACAGCTCTACGCACTTTTTGTGGGGCTACATGCAGTCCCCATTGGTACTAACTTCATGAAAGTTGAAGACAGCGGAGAGGAGAAAAGATTAGCTATTAGTGTTGTCTCTTCGGGAAAGAATGCTGACGAAGCTCAAGATCCCGATAGCTTGATCTATACAGGGTTTGGTGGTCAAGAATCTGATCAGAAGCTTGATAGGATGAATCTTTCGTTAGAGGAAGCTCTGAAGAAAAAAAGTGTTGTAAGGGTTATAAGAGCCGTGGAAGATGAAAAAAGGTCGCAAGGTAATGTATACATATACGATGGGCTTTATTCCATCACAGAAATGTGGGAAGAGAAAAGTTCAAGTGGTTTCAAGGTATTCAAATTCAGATTGGTGAGGCAGGCTGATCAGAAACCCGCCTTTGGACTATGGAAATCGATAGAGCAATGGAAGAAAGAGTTGGTTACAAGACCAGGTCTTGTTCTTGAAGATCTCTCTAATGGAGCTGAGAATCTAAAGGTTTCTCTGGTGAATGAAGTTGATGACGAGAAGGGTCCTTCCTCTTTTAGTTATATCACTTCTCTGAAGCACACAGTCATTGATGTTCCACCTATGGTTGATTTATGCACTTGTCGACCTAAATCCTGTTGTTCGAGGGATGATTGCCTTTGCGTTCAGAGAAATGGAGGTGAGTTACCTTATGTTGATAGAGTTTTAGTCACCCGTAGATCAATGATTTATGAGTGCGGTGACTCTTGTCCTTGTTCTAATGACTGCAAAAACAAGATGATTGGGACTGGTCTGAAATTCAGTTTAGAAGTGTTTAAGACGATGGATCGTGGGTGGGGTTTAAGGTCTTTAAATCCAATTCGAGCAGGAAGTTTCATCTGTGAATTTGCTGGTGATATTATACAACAAGGTGATGAAGTGACAGATGATTATATTTTTGATTCTTCACGGGTTTCTAAATCGTTTCAATGGAACTATGAACCTGAGCTTGTAGGTGAAGATGCTTCTAAGAAAGTCTCTGAGGTGATTAGTCGTCCTGCTATACCGTTTTTGATAAGTGCAAAGAAATCAGGAAATGTGGCTCGTTTTATGAACCATAGTTGCTCTCCCAACGTTATGTGGCAACCAATTTCTCGTGAAGAAAAGGGTGTATGGTGTATTCACATTGGGTGTTTCGCTATAAAGCATATTCCTCCATTAATGGAGTTGACGTATGATTATGGAGCATTTACAGGATATGGGAAGAGGAAAACTGTCTATGTAGATCAA
>NW_006256486.1:3882108-4037055 GCF_000478725.1 Eutrema salsugineum
TTTCTAAACCAATTTTTTTAAAAAAAAACAAAATGGTAGTTGCAAATTTTTTTTTTTCCCTAGGCTGTAAATCCCAAATATAGATGTAACAAAAAAAAATTCCAACTTTTCTTAAAAATAGAATTAAACAAAAAAAAAAGAGCTTCCTTGTTCCTAGGAACAGAGTTGGGTGTTAGATGTTTCATCTCACAATTACTTCGGATTGAAAACCACCGGAGAGAGAAAGAGAGAGATTATGGCGGAGGGGCAATCCCCGGAGAACTCACCGCCGGAACCTCCTCCCCCTTCTCCGTCGTCTCCCTCTTCCAACAATCAAACAACATCTCCTCCTCCTTCAGACAATCAAACAACACCTTCTCCTCCTCCTCCGTCTTCACCTCTAGCTCCTCCACCCCAACAACAACAACAACAAGAATCACCTCCTCCTCCTTCGCCGGAAAATTCCTCCAATGACTCTTCCTCTTCGCCTCCACCACCACCGTCTGAATCACAATCACAATCTCCACCATCTCCTCCTTCACCGCCCCCACCGCAACAAGATGGCAAGGAAAACAACAATAACAACGAAAATGACAAAGGAAATGATGGTAGCAGCAACGGAGGCAGAAACAATTCTCCTCCTCCTCCACCGCATTCCAAGACTTCTGACCATAGCTCACCGTCGCCACCAAAATCGCTGGCGTCTCCTACAAGCAACGGTGGCTCGAATTCGTCAAGTAACGATCGTCAGAACATGGCTGCTGTTATAGGACTTGTGGCTGCAGCTGGACTTCTGTTCCTTGTCATGATATTGTTCTGCGTCTGTTGTTTGCGGAAGAAGAAGAAGAAGAAATCAAAGCTTGATCAGATGCCGTACTACGGAAGCAATGCTTTCGCTGCAGGCAAAAGTACGTATATACAAAACCACATTGAACCCTAATCAAACCCCGTTAGAATCTTTTTGCCATGAAAAAAAGCATGAATGTTGTTTCTTGTTAGCCAAGAAATTAGATGATCCAAATGAATCGACACTTCACTTTCAAACACCATCTCATAAACAAACCATGAACCTTAATCATTGCTTAACCTTTAGTTTGACCTAGTTCTACTTATTTTCTTGTTAACCAAGAAAAGCGTAAATTTTTGTTTCTTGGTACCCAAAAAACTAGGAAAATTCTGCAAAGTCTCTGAATCGTATTAACTTTTAAATTACATCTCATAATTTATTTGGTTGATGTTAGCTGGTGGTGATCAGTATTTCAATAGTGCTGCTACACAGCAACAACAACAACATTACAACCAAAATGATCACATTGTGAATCTACCTCCACCTCCTGGATCAATGGGAACAAACTGGGTGAATTCACCGCCGCCACCACCACCTCCAGGAAACTGGCAGCCAATGCCGTCGCCACCTGCACCACCAGTGTCAGGAGGAGGCTTAAATGTGATCAATAGCGGCGAGATGAGCTCAAATTTCTCATCAGGTCCATACGCTCCATCTCTACCACCGCCACACCCTGCAGTGGCTTTGGGATTTAACCAAAGTACATTCACTTATGAGGAGCTCGCAGCCGCAACTCAAGGTTTCTCAAAAGACCGTCTGTTAGGACAAGGCGGGTTTGGATATGTTCATAAAGGAATCTTGCCTAACGGTAAAGAGATCGCGGTGAAGAGCCTTAAAGCGGGAAGTGGACAAGGTGAAAGAGAGTTCCAGGCAGAGGTTGAGATCATTAGCCGAGTTCATCATCGACATCTCGTGTCTCTTGTTGGATATTGCAGTAATTCAGGAGGACAGAGGATGTTGGTCTATGAGTTTCTTCCTAATGACACACTTGAGTTCCACCTTCATGGTATGTAATTAATGATGAGTTTTATAGTGTTCTTGTGTATATATTTAAATAGCTTACGTTGTCACTAAATCAATGGAATTTATAGGGAAAAGTGGGACTGTGATGGATTGGCCTACTAGACTCAAGATTGCCTTAGGCTCAGCTAAAGGACTTGCATATTTACACGAAGATTGTGAGTGAACCTCTCTTCTTTTTTTTTTTTTTTGCCTTATGACTAAAATCAAAGCCCAAGAAAAATGACATTTATATGTTTTTGTCTGATAATTGTGTTAAGGTCATCCTAAAATCATCCATAGAGACATAAAAGCTTCAAACATTCTGCTTGATCTAAACTTCGAAGCCAAGGTATGCTTTAAATTAGTTGACCTTTTTGTTTCTACGATCTTCTCCATAACATTCCTTTCAATTGATCTCCAGGTTGCAGATTTTGGTCTGGCTAAGCTCTCTCAAGACAACTACACGCATGTGTCGACTAGAGTCATGGGGACATTCGGATACTTAGCTCCTGAATATGCATCGAGTGGAAAATTAACAGAGAAATCAGATGTTTTCTCATTTGGAGTTATGCTTCTTGAGCTCATAACCGGACGCAGACCTGTTGATCTAAGTGGGGATATGGAAGACAGTTTGGTCGATTGGGTGAGTCTATATTACTTGTACATTCATATTAATTCAAACTCAAAACAAAAACGAAAGTAAACATTATTTTTTACATTGGCACGCAGGCGAGACCATTATGCATGAACGCAGCTCAGGGTGGAGAATATGGAGAATTGGTTGATCCATTTCTTGAGAACCGTTACGAGCCTAATGAGATGGCACGCATGGTGGCTTGTGCTGCTGCAGCCGTTAGGCACTCTGGTCGACGCCGCCCTAAAATGAGTCAGGTAAGTATATATCTGACTATCATGCAAGGTTTTAATTTAAAAATTTGGTCAGCCAAAATCATTTCATCACTGATATTTTGACCCAAATCGGTTTAAAGATTTTGACCTACTAGATATTTTGTTACAATTTATTTGAAATAACTTATATTTACAATGTATTTGTATTGTAACCCACATACATAACGTTTTTTTTTTTCCTTTTTTGCAATCTTTTCATTAGATTGTTCGGACGTTGGAGGGTGATGCGTCGCTGGATGACTTAAACGAAGGTGTGAAACCGGGGCAGGGTTCGAGCGGAGGAGACGGAAGCTCGGACTATGAGACGGGCACGTATGGTGCAGAGATGAGGAAATTCCGGAAAGTGACATTGGACAGTCGTGATTACGGTGCAAGTAGCGAATACGGTGGCACGAGTGAGTACGGGCTTGACCCGTCGTCCTCAAGCAGCGAGGAGATGCATGCCACCAACAAAGCTACTTCTTCCACTTCTACTCGTGGGATTTAAAACTATATATATAAACCAAATGGTCTAAATTATCAAAAGGTTTAGATCAAAATATCTATATTGTCTTTTTGTCCGGAAATGTGACCGTTAAATGTGTTTGTTTGTTAAGACTCGAAAAGAAAAATACCAATTTTTTTTTTTTTTAACTTTTTAATTATTGTATCCTATGTGGCTTAGGTATAAAGTTTCTCATATCTCTAAAAATAGTAAAGGGGAAAATCGCATTTTAAACTTCGAAGGATATAAAAGGTAGCATTTTAAACCTCTAGAGATTTTCACTAGCAGAATAAACCTCCAACCTAATTTGACTAACACATTAAACCTTCAAACTTGAAGATTTTGTTGGGCCGCCGAAAAACTTGACGGAACAGTAAAGGGTCGTAACGGAACAGTAAACGCTGGTTACATTTTTCAAAAAGTGTGTAAATTTCATTAGTTTGGTAATGGAAAAATGTTTTTAGTAATTAATAAAATAAAATGAATTTTTGACATAATATATTATTATGTCGAGTGTATAGGAGTCAAAATTCCCAAACTGAAGTCAAAATCCCCAAATTGAGTCAAATTTCGGGTTCGAAACCGAAAGAGAGAAATAGAACGTAAAGAAGGAAGAATCGGATGCATTCAAGTCAAGATGAGGTAAGGATTTCAACTCTCTCTTCTGCGTATGTCCGATGGATTCGATTTCGTTCTCAACTCTCTCTCTTCTCTTTTTTTTCGCCGTGTTTTGATTTCTGGGTTTGAAATTTTTTTACTTTTGATTTCTATGTCTATTTTCGGGTTTGATATTCAAAATTTGGGTTTAGTTTCATGTTTCTTCTCTCAAATGGCACATGACATTTCTTATGCGAGTTTCCTCTACGAAATTTTCTCTGCTTCATTACGTTTTTGATTTTTTCGTATTTTACAGTAATCCAGAGAGAGCAATCAAACTCACCATTCATTTTGGTGGGTTTATGAAGAATAAAAATGAAGATTACACTTACGAAGGAGAACTGGGCTCTCACATCGTGAATTGGAAAGCATCACACATTACTTGGAAAATATTTGTTGACTTCTGCAAGCTTGAAGCAATGTTGCATGCTCCTATTAGGTTCATATGGTATAAAGAGGCTGGGAAAGAGATGAGGACAGTCAACTATGTGTTTGATGATTCTGACGAAGACATGTTTCCGTTGGTTATGTTGGGGCATAGTTCATGTGAGCTTGAGATCTATGTGGAACATGACATTTCAGAAAATAGCGAGAATGCAATCATTCATCTGCTACCAAGTAGTCAACTTGAAGATATTCAAAATGGTGAGGACCCAAATTTCAGTTCTGAAAGTGATGTAGATGTCGAGAGGCCAAAAGAAGATGAAGAACCTGAGCAATCTGAGGATGAAAAACATGATGAAGGATATGAAGCTGAGGGTGAAGATCAAGATCAGGCTGACGGTGAGGCTGAGTTTGATGATAATATGGTCGAAGGTAGAGATGCGAATGATGCTGGTGATGGAGCAGCAAAGGGTTTAGGAAATGAGAACACAAATCTGGTTGATGAGGGAGATGAAGTATATTTAGATGCTGGTGATGGAGCTAATGATGATCGTTTTCAGTCAGTATTTGAGGAAGGTTCTATGGTTGTACCTGATAGAGAAGCATATAAAAATACTGATGAACAGGATGCAAATGCAAGAGAAGCAGCAAAAAAGAACCAGTTGTTGTGGAAGGTCCAAAAAACAGGCGTGGTAGACCTTGTAAACCACCGAGTGAGGTATTATTAATGGCTTTTGTCTCTCATTACTTTAGATAGATCTTCGATGGTTACTCATTACTAGTTATGTTGTATTCTGTTTACAGTTTCTGAGTCATCCAAAGCCTCCACCAAAGCCAAGAGTAAGAAAGACTCCAGCCACAAGAAGTAGCTCACAACCGGTAAGATTCTCATGACCGTTACTTTGAAAGAATGAAAATGATCCGACTGATAAATGTTTCTTCCATCTTGCAGCAAGCAAAAAAAACTAGAGAGGCTACAAGTTCTTCAACAGCTTCCCAACAAGCAGGTGAATCAAGCTCGCAGACGCCTGTGATATGTAGTGCTCCAGAACCATCACTTTCATCTGCTCAGGTCAAACCACATGTCAAGAAACCTTCAAGAGGGCGACCACTGAAGGTAAAGAAATCTGCTGTTTACATTCCAAACGGTTGTGGAACATTCTGGAGTCCATACACAGATCGACCATTTGAAGTATTTGGAAATAGAGTGTATGACTGATCTGACCTAAACACACATCCTCAAGAAAACACTCAAGAAAACCAGCAAGAAGGAGAACTAGAAGATGTGCAGCAGTAGTTTGTTTTAGGCTATAAAGTTCGTGTGAACATGTTTATCTATCAGCTTTAATTGTAGACATTGTTTTTGGTGTGTTAAACTTTGGGTTGTTTATCAGCTCTGTTGGATGTGGCTTGTTTTAGACTTTTTTTTTGGTGAGTTAAACATTGCTAAGCTCTATTGGATGTGTATCAACTTTGGTAAACTTGTTTATCAGCTCTCTCTATCGTGTGTGTAAATTCTGACAAACAACAAAGACAATGTCTTTAATCAAATATAACATCAACCGATACTATGTCTTCACTGAAAAACATTGGATCTGAGAATTTTTTAACAAACAACAAAAACATTGAATGTTAAACATTGTCTTCAACCAATACTTACTAACAACATTGGATTCAGATACCATGAAAATAAGTTAAACTACTCCAGAGACATAAGGTATTGTACAATGCTTTTTTCCTTCAAAACCAACACTTCCTGCTTCGGAGCTTCACATTCCTCCTGAGACTGCTTGAGCTGAGTCAATACATCGTTCGGTTTTCCCACATTAACCGTATTCCTGAATGACAACTCTTGCTTCAGATTTCTAATCTCTTCTTTTTGCTCTCGAATGATGTCTCTGGCCTCCAACAAAGCAAGATGTTGCCATCCGTGTCGCTTCTCAACATCAACCCAACGGAAAAATTTACAATTCTCAAATCCGTTATCAATTCTACGTCCTCTACAAGTGTAGAATCTCCGTCTAGTGTTTGTATCAGTCCAAGCTTGGACAATTTTCGCTTCCTCGTTACAGTAACACAAAACGAGTGTTTAATCCTTCTTTACACTCTTTGATGAGCTACCATGATCCGCCATCTACAAATAATTGAATACAAACCTCCATGAACCATAGTTATCACGATGGAAGCAACATTTACCTGGTGCGAAACCGAAATTCAACTTTTTCTAAAGAGGACCGAAATTAACTTACCTCCTCTATCCTTAATTCGTTGTACTTTGCGCCCCTAAACCCAAATATTTCGTCACTTTGTCTTGATTTACATCTTCCCTAATCTCCAATTTACAGATTTCTGGTAATTTTTCGTTTCTGGGTTACACTCATGAACCCTAAACCCAAACTTGATTTGGGAATTTTATTTCGATTCGGAGATCTAGATTTCTTTTGTTCTATTTTTTATTCCTTTAATTTAATTAATTAATTTTAATATTTTATTAATTACTAAAAAACATTTTTCCATTACCAAACTAATGAAATTTACACACGTTTTGAAAAATGTAACCGGCGTTTACTGTTCCGTTAACCGGCGTTTACTGTTCCGTTACGACCTTTTACTGTTCCGTCAAGTTTTTCGGTGGCCCAACAAAATCTTCAAGTTTGAAGGTTTAATGTGTTAGTCAAATTAGGTTTTTCTCATGAGAAAACTTGGATTTTCTGTATCGATTAATCAGTAGCCAGCTATGAATGGAGTAAGCTTTGTAGATGAACAAGAATGGAAATAAAAGTTAAATCAATCTCTAAAGTTTCGACCTTTTTAAATTTGTGCTAATAATCTTCTGATGAGTGATAAGAAACCAAAAGATTTCTCTAAAACCGAAGTTGCAACTATGTCTGTCTTTCAACAAATATAGTGTCTAATGTGTTTTGCAACTATGTCCTGAAAATTTGTAATCTACAAAGGCAAAAGCAAAGACTTTTGCTTAGAGCAAGAACCAGTATTCTCAATACAAGGGTTTAGTCTTAGGTAATTAAAGGAACTTATTATCAGAATAGCTGATTTAGAAAATTAAAATCCAAGATATCTGCAACCAATTCAACGAAATTGATCTTTCTTTAGTGTTTCATACTAAACTGATGAAAATTGATATATAGCATTCCATTACATCAACAAGTTGAAGCAATAGAGAGATAGAGAGAGGTAAGCTCTGTATCGAGAAGAACCTTTGGATTTTTAAGCAACTACAAAAGCTCCACAGTTATGTCTGCGAACGAATCTTGACGATTTCAGATTTTGGTAGTCGAGTTGTTTTTGCGCATTCTTTTTCGCTTTCTCCGCGGTTGTGAGGAAGAAGAGGTTCCCGTTTATGTGGTAGACTCTACGAGAAGAAGAGAGACAGTTCAATTCATCTATTGCAACCTCTTGCCTCTTAATCTCCTTCTCAACTTCGAATTCGCGAGCAGAAGATGAGGAAGACGACGAAGTGCTCGCCATTACTCTCCGTCTGCTGCGGCTGCGATACCAAATTTTCTTAGGTTTCTAGAATAACCTCAGAAATCGGAATATTTTTAGTTGAACTCATTTTTAAAATAATCCCATTTTTTTTCTAAGTTCATCTTCGTTGATACGGCCCAATTGATAAGCCCACAAAAGCTTTCTCTGGTACTGTTCGTTTTTGCATCTGCAAATACTCAAATGTTGTTTGTTTAGACATTTTAAAACTAACATTTAAGGTTCTGTTTGTTTTTTCATCCAGACCTGCATCTAAATGTAAATACTTAAATATTATTCGTTTAGACACTTTAGAACTAACTTGAATCTGAATGCAAATGCTCAAATATAGATATTTAAAATACTGAAAAATGTAGAGTATAGATATAAATCTAACATCTCAAAAACCAAAAGAGTAAAATACTACTCACTATAACATATTCATAATTATCTTTAAAAAATTATTTTTTAGTCAAAAAATCATTTCTTATCAAAACAAAAAGTTAAGCTAAACCAAAAAATCTATTTTTTCCAAAATCTTGATTTTATGCAAAAATCGTAAAATCACGTTTTTCCGTCAAAAACGCAAAATCTCAAATTTTTACCAAAAAATCAAAATCTCGATTTTCCATCAAAAACACAAAATTTTGATTTTCCACAAACATGACAAAATCTCGATTTTCCGCTAAAATGAAAAATCTCGATTTCCGCAAAAAAAATCTTGATTTCCCGCCAAAATGTTAATTCTCGGTTTCTCGCCAAAAACAAAAACTCTCGCTTTCCATCCAAAAACAAAAATCTCGATTTTTTGCCAAAACAAAAATTTCTTGGTTTCCCATCAAAAATACAAAATTTCAATTTTCAGCCAAAACAAAAATCTCGGTTTCTCGCCAAAAACAAGAAATCTAGATTTCCTTCTAAAAACGAAAAATCTCTGTTTCTCGCCAAAAACGCAAAATCTTGATTTCCCGCCAAAAACAAAAAATCTCGATTTCTCGCCGAAAATAAAAAATCTTGATTCCTGCCAAAAAAAACAAAATCTCGATTTCCCACCAATAACAAAAAACTTGGTTTCCCGCAAAAACGTAAAATTTTGTTTTCCGCCAAAAACAAAAAAACAAGGTTTTCTGCCATAAAAGAAAAATCTCGATTTTTTGCCAAAACACAAAAGCTCGATTTTCCGCCAAAAACGCAATATCTTGATTTTCCATCAAAAACTCAAAATTCCAGTAAAAATTTTTCCCGTCAAATATGCAAAATCATGTTTTCCTGCAAAAAATGCAAAATTATTTTTTTTCATATATTTTTAAAACTTAGTTTGATATCACTTATTATAAATATCACTTATTAAAAAAATAATAATTCAAAAATATGTTCTTTTTAGTCATTTGATATATCTTGCATCCAACTATTTTTCTAAATTCACAAACGAACAATTTTGTATCTAGACGTAGCATCTTGATGCAAAACCTAGTTTCCAAAACAAACAATATCTAGATGTTGTATCAAGATGCTGATCTAGATGCAAAATCTAGATACAACATTTAGATCAAAAACCGAACATGGCCTAAATGTTATATGTGCAAATCTAGCATCTCAAAAACCAAAAGACTAAAATACTCCTCACAATAAGATATTCATAATTATCTTTACAAATTATTTTTAGTCAAAAAATCATTTCTTACCAAAATAAAAAATTATGCTAAATCCGTAAAATCTCGATTTTCCGCAAAAATCGCAAAATCTCGTTTTCTCGCAAAAAAACACAAAATGTTATTTTTTGGCCAAAAACTAAAAATCTCGATTTCTCTTCAAAAAACGTAAAATCTCGATTTTCCACAAACATCACAAAATCTTGATTTCCTGCTAAAATAAAAAATCTTGATTTTCTGCAAAAAAAACAAAAAAAATCTCAATTTTTTGCCAAAACGCAAAATCTTAATTTCCCGCCAAAACACAAAATCTTGATTTTAATAAAAATCTTGGTTTCCTGCAAAAAAAAGTCTCAATTTTCCATCAAAAATGCAAAATCTCAAATTCCGCCAAAACCCAAAATCACGATTTTCCATCAAAAACTCAAAGTTCTAGTAAAAACAATTTCCCCATCAAATATGCAAAATCATATTTTTCCGTAAAAAAATATAAAAATATTTGTTTCATGTATTTTAAAAATTATTTTTGATAATAAATATCAATTGGAAATAATCTTAAATTAATCTAATATAAAACTAATTTAATTATAAATAAACAATAACAATTCAAAAATATGCCCTTTTTAATCATTTGATATATTTTGCATCCAACTATTTTTCTAAATTCACAAACGAATAATTTAATATCTAGATGTAGCATCTTGATGCAAAAGCTAATAATCCTAAAATAGAGGCCCTGTTCGTTTTGACGAGAGAATCAAGATTTTGCAGATTTGGTGGGAAACTTGATTTTATGGTTTTCGTGAAAAAATAAGATTTTGCGGTTTTTGGTGGGAAACCGAGATTTTCATTTTTAAGGGGGTAGGGGAAGACTTGATAAGGCAAAAAAGCTGTGATTATGCAGTTTTAGTAAAAAATTTTCCTATGCATTTTTTTCCTAAATCGTTATATTATGTCAGCTTATACTTTACTATCTACAACTAGTTTGTCTCTCTTACCAAGATATTTACCATGAAGGATGTGTTGTGTTCTGATAGTCTACTCACTCTTGGAATCTTCCTCACAGCAAAAATGGACCATGAAAAGCATATTTTAAGCATAATTATATGCTATGGTACTCCATTTCTCTTTGTATTTTTCTCAAACAACAAAAAAATTGTCGGCAAAACTGAATTTGGATCTCATACGGTATGAAGAATTTTTATTTTCTTTATAATTTCTGTTATCGAGTTTTTGTTTATTAAGTTTCTGATGTTATTTTATATGTTTAGTTTATTTTTTATGTATCAGTTGTTTTTCTGTTCGTTCTTTTTCTTGTTCTTTTGAACGTATAATTATTTATTTATTTTTAGTAGTTATGATCATCTTGATAGCTTATTAACTTAAAACTAATTAGGTGATCCATGAAAAACTTAAAAAAAAAAAACAGTAGCCCTAGGCGTTTGCCGAGCCAGCCTAGCCTCTGGACTGAGTCTATCCTTCATGAACCAAACTTTGTATATTACTTGTGCATAAACCTAAAAAAATGTCAAAACATAGTTGAAATGCTAGTAAACATATAGTTACAGAAAAAGCCTCGTGGCAGAATTTACAATTTGGTTATAGGTTGTTTATTTGCCAACACACTAATTGAGTTGTATTATGTTTTGAGACACACTAATTGAGTTGTATTATGTTTTGAGACCTATATATCGCATGATACGCTCCCAAGTTTATGTTTAGTTTAACAAATACTTAGCATTTACCATATATGATATATACGATAGCATTTATTTATGACACTTTGTAGTTATACTGAATCTATGGTTGGGATAGTTGAATTTAGTATCAATCCTCTCATTTTAATTATTCTCTACGAAGAAATATCCTCATTATACTTCTATCGTAAATTTTAGACAATAAAGCGGATCACATATAAATTTGTAACTCTGTTTTACAAACAAATTGATAAATAATAATCTTTCAGTGTTACAATAATGATAACTACAACAAGAGAGTTGGAACTCAAAAAGAAAGCACCAGTATATAATACCTACTAGAAGAAACCAATATAAATGAAAAATGACTCTCTCTCTCTCTCTTTTTTCTAATGCAACTTTTTTCCATATATATTAAATAGAGGTTATGCTGAACTGTAACTTAGGCAACAGTTTTGTGTGTGTGTTTGATTATACTTTTATAGATTAAATTTACAAACGAACGATGATCATGTTGTAACTTATAATTAATTTATTAGAAGTTTGGATTACATGTAGGGTTTGTGAATTTTTTTTTTGTTTTCGGATTAACAGGAAGTTTTGGGCCGAAGCTTGTAATCTCTCCAGGTCCGAAACTACAACACGTTATATTAGTTTTGCCCCAAAAGCCACTCGAACCAGCGAACTCTAGGCTTTGTCTAAGATCTTTACCAGTTGAGCTATTAAAAAACAGTCAAATAGAGTTTTATTTACTTATTTTCTCAAGTTAAAAAAGTTAAAAAATTAATTAAAAAAGTAATAAAGTTTAACCTATTTGACTATAATTATTTTAAAATACAAATTTGGTATATAAGTAATAGAAAGTAGAAAGAAATATAGTCAATGAAAACATTAATTTCAATTTTAAATTTATATTATTTAATTAATAAAAATTTGGTAAAAAAGTTATTAAAAGGAAACAAATCTGCCTGATTTTAGAGTATCCGATTTAGACGGTAAAGATCCTCCAATCTTGATCCAAAAGGCATAAAAAGATATAGAATCATTTCAAAATGTTATAAATAAGGGTTGCACGCTTTACATTTTTTCTTACACTTACAAAAAACAGCTAATAATATTTTTTTCACTATTTCAAATATTTACTTTCATAAGCTTTTGCATCTTCTTTCCTCTTGGATTCTTGTTGTTTTCTTTGAATCGTAGTCCTCTTCTTCTAAAGGTATGATATGATCCGATATAAGTTTTATCATTAATTAATTTTGTTCTTTTTGAGGTTTTACTCTAAATCAATATCTATACATATATTGTTTTATGTTTGTATTGTGATGTATACTGTATTTATCGTTTGACTAAGAATTTATTTTTACTTAATGCTAATTTTAAAATCCAGTTTCTTCGGTTAAAACATAAGTTTTTATTTAAAGATGAAAGTTAGTTGTTTCCATACTTTGATTTTTTTTTACGAGACATATTATATCATCGTACCCGTGTTTGACAAAAAGATTTTGAACCATTTCTATTCTCTTGATTTTTCGTTTCTTAAAACCTTAGTTCTAATCAATTTTCTCTCTTTTGTTATATAAATATTGACTATCTAATTATTTAATTTTTTTTTTCCGGATTGATGTAGGAACTGAAGTTATTTGTATTTAGGAATTGAATCTCATATTTTATTGCTGTTTAGAATTCATTTCACTTCTTGTTTTATAGTAGCCAATTTTGTCTTTCCTTTTTATGTAAATCAATCAATACTGTTTTTTTAACAAATATTTCAAAAACAAAATTTAGCAAAAAGTTCAAATTTTGTTTTTTCTCTTTTCCTTGATCGATCTATTATGCATTTAATATTGTCTTGTTTATTTTTGTTTTTTAAAATCATATGTTTATTGATGTGAAATATATATTTAGTATAAAACTTGGAATTGGAAATGTATTTGGCAAAATAAAACAAAAGAACAAGAGTGTAACATGTTTAATATTAGTTCGTTTTAAGCTAAACCAAAAACCTAGACGTTTGTACTCCCAATTAATACAAATATAATGATAATAACTGATCACAAACTAAACTAATTTTTCTGTTTATGCTTGAAGAGAAACATGAGTTCTTAATTCTCTGTATGTATTTATCAACCATATTTACGCTTCTGCTCAATTCAAAGCGATAACAAAACTACTTTTTAATGATAGGAGTTTTGCAATGGAAAGAGGTGAAGGGAGCCGCAAGTTTCCTGGCGGAGAAGAACCTAACACCAAAAACGCCTCTAACAACGATAATTCTCCTGCTGATGTTGGACCTAGTAGTGGTCCGTTGAAAAGAGGACGTGGCCGACCTAAGGGCTCGCAAAACTCCAAGAAGTCGAAGCAGAGTGACAGACTGATAAAATGGGTTCCTCTCTTTCAAGGCAGTATTAATAAAGTAAATCAAGAAACCGGAAACGATGAACTTGTGAGTAGCTTGATGATGCGATTCAACGCTGTAAGAAGGCGTCTGAGCCAAGTTAAGAATGTCCGAGGTGAGGTTTCCACAGCTCTACGCACTTTTTGTGGGGCTACATGCAGTCCCCATTGGTACTAACTTCATGAAAGTTGAAGACAGCGGAGAGGAGAAAAGATTAGCTATTAGTGTTGTCTCTTCGGGAAAGAATGCTGACGAAGCTCAAGATCCCGATAGCTTGATCTATACAGGGTTTGGTGGTCAAGAATCTGATCAGAAGCTTGATAGGATGAATCTTTCGTTAGAGGAAGCTCTGAAGAAAAAAAGTGTTGTAAGGGTTATAAGAGCCGTGGAAGATGAAAAAAGGTCGCAAGGTAATGTATACATATACGATGGGCTTTATTCCATCACAGAAATGTGGGAAGAGAAAAGTTCAAGTGGTTTCAAGGTATTCAAATTCAGATTGGTGAGGCAGGCTGATCAGAAACCCGCCTTTGGACTATGGAAATCGATAGAGCAATGGAAGAAAGAGTTGGTTACAAGACCAGGTCTTGTTCTTGAAGATCTCTCTAATGGAGCTGAGAATCTAAAGGTTTCTCTGGTGAATGAAGTTGATGACGAGAAGGGTCCTTCCTCTTTTAGTTATATCACTTCTCTGAAGCACACAGTCATTGATGTTCCACCTATGGTTGATTTATGCACTTGTCGACCTAAATCCTGTTGTTCGAGGGATGATTGCCTTTGCGTTCAGAGAAATGGAGGTGAGTTACCTTATGTTGATAGAGTTTTAGTCACCCGTAGATCAATGATTTATGAGTGCGGTGACTCTTGTCCTTGTTCTAATGACTGCAAAAACAAGATGATTGGGACTGGTCTGAAATTCAGTTTAGAAGTGTTTAAGACGATGGATCGTGGGTGGGGTTTAAGGTCTTTAAATCCAATTCGAGCAGGAAGTTTCATCTGTGAATTTGCTGGTGATATTATACAACAAGGTGATGAAGTGACAGATGATTATATTTTTGATTCTTCACGGGTTTCTAAATCGTTTCAATGGAACTATGAACCTGAGCTTGTAGGTGAAGATGCTTCTAAGAAAGTCTCTGAGGTGATTAGTCGTCCTGCTATACCGTTTTTGATAAGTGCAAAGAAATCAGGAAATGTGGCTCGTTTTATGAACCATAGTTGCTCTCCCAACGTTATGTGGCAACCAATTTCTCGTGAAGAAAAGGGTGTATGGTGTATTCACATTGGGTGTTTCGCTATAAAGCATATTCCTCCATTAATGGAGTTGACGTATGATTATGGAGCATTTACAGGATATGGGAAGAGGAAAACTTGTCTATGTAGATCAAAGAAATGCAGTGGCTCATTTTGATGATATTCTTGTCTTCCCTGTTTATGTTAAGAATTTCTTTGTTAATTTTTTTTCTTCTAAACTTGCATGTCTTTTTTTTCTCTTGTTATCAATACATTAAGATATCTATATTATTATTATTATTATTTTTTTGATCAAAAATCTCTATAATATTATTTAAAGAACCATTTTAAGTATTATTAATATTATTTTATTCTTATTAGTATTGTAGGTAATATGTATTTCTTTATTAGTGTGGAGGATAAAAACTCAGTCTAGTTAAATAAGGTCCAGTTAACCCACAATTTCACCATCTACAACTATTTTGTCTCTCTTACCAAAATATTCATAATGAAGGATGTATTGTGTTTAGATAGCCTACTCGCTCTTGAAATCTTCCTCACAGCAATACTTGACCATGAAAAGCATATTTTAAGCATAATTATATGATATGGTACTTTGTTTCTCTTTGCTTATATCAGGTTTTCTCAAACAAGAAAAAGACTGTTGGCAAAACCGAACTCGGAGCTCATACTCTATGAATATTTTCTATTTTTTTTTAAAAAAAATTCTCTTATCTAGTTGTTGTTTTTGTTTTTTAAATGTCTGATGTTATTTCTTGTTTTTAGTTTGTCTATTATATATTGCTTGCTTTTCTGTTATTTGGTTGATTTTAGAAAGAATCAATTTCGTTCTTTTTCTTGTTCTTGTGAACGTATACTTATTTATTTTTAGTAATTATGACCATTTTGATAGCTTATTAACTTAAAACGAATTAGGTGACCCATAAAGATGGTAGTCTTAAGTGTTTGCCTAGCCTCTGGACCAGGCCTGTCTTTCATGAACCAAACTTTATATATTTCTTGCGCATAAATCTAAAAAAATAGTTGTAAACTTGTAATGCTAGTAAACATATGGTTACAAAAAAGCTTTGTGGCAGAATTTACAAATTTGATTATAGCTTGTTTATTTGCCAAAACACATAATGGAGTAGCATTATATTTTGAGACCTATATATCGTATGATACGTCTCCAAGTTTAAGTTTAGTTTAACAAATACTGAGTATATATATATATATGATGTATACGATAGCTATGGCCATATTAACAAATCTAAGCATTTATTTATGACACTTTGTAGTTATACTGAATCTATGGTTGAGAAATTTGAAAATTCAGTATCAATCCTCTCATTTTTCATTATTTTCTACTAAAAAATCCCCTCATTATACTTCTATTGCAACACTGCGCTTAGTGTGAGTCCCACCTAGTTTTAAGATATAAGTATAACAAATGCTTTTCCGTATAAGTGGGGCTGGCATGAAGAAAATGCTTAAGTGTTTTGGAATGTTAATAATGCTAAATGATAGAAAAATATGAGATTTGGTGAATAACAAATGTTTAGGTTATATTATCAAACTTTAATAGTTTTTTTGTACAAACACTAAGGCTCTGTTCAAATTTGAACTAGATGCTGCATCTAGATTTAGCAACTAGATATTTTTGGAAATTAGTTTTTGCATCAAGATGTTATGTCTAGATACAAAATTGTTCGTTTGTGAATTTAAAATGCAAAATATATCAAATGACTTAAAATGACATATTTTTGAATTATCATTTTTTTTATTTATATTCAGATTAGCTTTATATTAGATTAATTTGAAATTGTTTCGAAGTGATATTTTTATCAAATTAAGTTTTAAAAATACATGAAATTTTTGTTTTTTTGCATTTTTCTGCGGGAAAACATGATTTTGCAAATTTGGCGGGGAAACTTTTTTTGTGTTTTGCCGAGAAACTAGAATTTTGAGTTTTTGGCAATCAAGATTTATGTTTTTGGCGAAAAATCAAAATTTTGCATTTTTGACGAAAAATCAAGATTTTGAGTTTTTGGCAAGAAACTAAGATTTTTCGTTCTTGACAAGAAACCAGGATTTTTGTTTTTGGCGGAAAAACAAGATTTTTGTTTTTGACGGGAAAACAAAATTTTGAGTTTTTGGCGGGTTATCATGGGACATCAAAAATTTTTTGTTTTGGCGAGAAAATCGAGATTTTACAGATTTGGCGGGAAAACTTGATTTTATGGGTTTCGTGGACAAATGAGATTTTGCGGTTTTTTGTGGGAAACCAAGAATTTTTTTTTAGGAGAGGGGGGGGGGGAAGGTGCTGTGATTATGCGGTTTTAGCGAAATTTGTTTTTTTAAAGATAATTATGGATATGTTATAGTGAAAAATATTTTAGTCTTTTGATTTTTGAGATGCTAGATTTGCATCCAAACTATAGTTTTTTAGCATCTAAAAAATCTAGATATATGAGATGTTATTGATTTTGCATCCAGATTCAGCACCAATGATTTGAAAGCACTTGTGTTCATTGATTGATCCCAAGGAGGAGTAATGTGTTTAACAACAAGGATATATTTTACTTTGATTGATGCCCAATTGGTATCTAGGGTTCGAGATTCTGTTCGTTGCGTTGCCGTTCTACACCTAAGATTTGTTTCCAAAATTCTTTTGTTTCCCTTGTAGCATCTTTTTCTGATGCTTGTGCTTAAGTTTTTTTACATAGAGGTGATATAGTGATGGGACCTTATCCATTGTTTGATGCTTTGTATACATTTTACTGCTTTATCAGTGTTAAGTGATTGATTGCAGCTCTTCATAATCCAATTTCCATGAATTTTTGTGAAAATGATCTTGATCTTGATATATATGAATTTGACATAAATGGCAGTTGTTGAATTATTGTGGTTACTCATCTCCTTTTGTCACTTTCTTCGTATGATTCTGTAAAAACTTCTAATTACTCCTCTTCTACAACCATTGGACCGTATGATGGATTCGGACACTTTATGCCGTTTGTTTATAACTGTAACCTGTCTTTTTCCTTTTCAGTGGATTACATTAGTACATTGTATATGGCCTGATGATCATTTTAATCAAAGGCTACAGTTTAAGCTGTTCAATAACAACAATACAAGAAGGGTCCTTCTACTTGTGGAAGGCTACATTATATAGTTATATGCTTTACACTAAAAAGGGCATTAACCCGTATGATAATTAGTAAAAAATAAGCTTAGTGGTAGAGCCTGACTTTTATAGCCTTGAAACTTCTTAATGCTACTGATTGAGACATTTCTCTTAGTTGCCCACCACCTTGAATTATTGTTTAATCTCATTTGCTCTCTCATCAACATGCACGTTGGACTTCTGAGTTTTCTTTATAATATATTTTCGTTTTCCAATGTGATGTTTTGCAGGTTTTGATAAAGTTGGCTGTTATCTAAATTTTTCCCTGTAATTGTGAACATTTAGGAGGTCGAGATACGAAGAAAGTGACATTTTCTCGTAATATATACAACTTTAGAGTGAAAATGCTAAACTTGTTTTCAAATGTGGACCGCTTGTGATCTCGACTAAATTCTAAATACATAGTAGTTTAATCCGGTTTTGAACTTAACTGCTACTATATATAATTTACTAGCTCACCTAAAACACCTTATCCATCTTTCCGGTTCTAGTGGTGCTATTTGCACGATGATGCTGTCTTGAGGTTGTTGAGTAGGGTTTGACGAGCTTGTTTGGCTGCAGTCGGCGATCTTCTTGCAGGTCTCGATGAGGCAGTGCCTGCAGGTGGGACAGGACGAGTGAGAACTGAGCCACTTGTCTATACACCGGACATGGAATCCGTGGTGGCATGTCGGAAGCAGCTTCACACGCTCTTCGGATACAAACTCCGAGAGACATATGGCACACTCGGTATCTAGGCCAGGCAGATTCAAATCACTAGAGTAACTTACTGTCTGGAAACTCTTCAAGGCTTTTCGTTTGACACCTGTGTTGGTCAAGCGAGCTGCGTGGTTGCCACCCGCTTCGGATGGTACTAAACTGGAGCACCTCAAGGCACATCTTATTATAGAATTGAGTCCAAGTGAGCAAACGAGTGCACATAAGAGGACTGATAGGACCATAACAACATTTGCATCAAAGTTGTTATCAGCTGCATATGGGGACGGTGCCGGACTTGGTGATTGATCTAGTAGTAATCTTCTTGAGTAAGAACTTACAAGAATGTCTTGGAAGATATGAGTTGGTTTTATGGTGGGAAAGGAAATGGCAGTTGACATGATGAATTAGTTCAAAGATAGATGGGTGGTTTTCAAGGTTTCTGTTGGAGCTCGTTTATATAGAGTAAAGGTAAAGTTTCTCTTTATCTTTTAGATATATAATGAGGAATAGTTTTTTATATATTTATGAATTTCATTTTCTTAATTATGGTTGGTTGAATAAACTATAAAGATCAAGCCCACAATAAGGTCTTTGACTTTTAGTGTCTTGTTTTATTAAATAATTTGCAGCTTAAAATGCTTTGTTATAGAAAATGGGTCCATCATACCAGTTGCTGCAATGGTAGTGCCATGTGGCTGTGGCTTTAGCAAATCAAATCTCTCAGAATTGCTTCCAGGGACCCATGAGCTTTAACTGGAGCAGCCATGAACTTTCCCTATCTTTGACATAGGAGCACAACATTCAGATAATATCTCACTGTGCCTTGGCTTCTAACATATCTTTTTTCAGTTATGGTGTTGAAGAAGATAGATTTTTGTGAGGCTTCTTTTGAACTTCTTGATACTAACTAATTAGTTTTCGTTAGACAGTTCTGTCCCAGTGATATGTGTATCATCGATAAAGGAGTTGGCGTAGTTTCAGGCATCACCTTGATCTAGTGTCTCATATAGAAAATTAAGCAAGGCTTGATTAAAATTTTTATTTTCTTTCCCTTTTTGGTATATATTTTTTTAACAATGGTGGATCTTAAAAGTTTTTGTTGATCTTGTGTGGTTTTCAAGGTGTACGGATTGGAATATTTCCATTTAGCGAATTCCACTTATGTTTGAGAAACAGGAATCCACCCCATCCGTAGTAAATTAAGGTGTCCATAGAGTAAGCCAAAAGGCCAAAGCCTCTCCCACTTAATCTTGTTAAAGGCTACTTTTATCGATAAAGATCACTCTCATAGCATTAGTATCCACCTCCTTCTTTTTCTAAACAGTTTTTCTTTCTTTATCTTTACATGCCGTTGTTTTTAAAATCATAGCTAAAGCAATTGGTCCCACGGATGAACAAATAGAAAATGGTTCTTTTTGTTAGCTTTTTGAGGTATCAATTTTCATTGGTGGCAAATTGCGAGGGAAATCTACATGAATCTAGTATCAATTTTTTTTCTTGTAGCTCCAAATCAAAGCAAGATTCTTTGAAAGGTGCTTCTGTAGAACATTTTTTTTTCTTACTACTTGCTGTTAGTTGGTTTAGTGAAACATTAGATTGGGTTATATTGTGTATCTTTTGGGGATAAAAAGTTGATGTTCCACAGCAAGGGATGCCTCTTTTCTATCTTTTCCCATCAGTCTCACTCGGAAATGGATTCCTTTTGTTTTTATTTTTATTTTGTCTGTGCCATTATGTTACAAATAACTGGTACAAACAGATGGTGGTCATTTTGTTTGGTTCCATCTTTAAAGCAAATTAACTTTACTTTTTATCGTTTATGCTATAATGATCTTTTGTTTGGAATATCTTAATTTGATACTCATTCACTTTTCAATTGATATTTTTTTTAGTTGCCATGGCTTCTGCAAGGGTAGCATGAAAATTTTGATTTGCCATGGCTTCTGCAAGGGTAACATGAAAATTTTAATTTGCCATAGTTTCTTGATTTGATACGTATTCACTTTTCACTTGAAACTGACTCGATACTCTTCCATTGGTAAAAATGATATACGTAATGGAATATGATACTGAATCGTTTCTTTGACTTTATGCGGGCCCTAAGGAATTAATTTTGTTTTATATGTTTTTAATTCATATAAGACATTTGTTAATATCTCTGCTCCTTCTGATTTATTTCATTGAAATTCAAGATGATCAAATTAATTTATGTAGTTGGTTCGCTTATGTTAAATATTTATAGTAAAATGATACTTTTGTAGATATCTCTGCTCCTTCTGCTTTATTTCATTGAAATTCAACATGATCAAATCAATTAATGTAACTGGGTTAAATATTTATAATACAATGATACTTTTTAAAACATCCATAGTTAGGGTTATATTTCATGTCATGTGTTATATATATATACAGATCCAAAATTAGCTAAAAAGCAGAAAAGAAATTTCATTTATAACTGCTATACAAGCTGGGTAATATATTTTACTTTAAGTCTCATATAGACACGAAGTATGTATGGGTTTACTTTGGCAATACATGTGTGCTGAATTTTTTTTCTTATGTTTAATGGTATATGTAACTTCGTTAGATTTCAATATATCTGGACATTTATAGTAGTATTTTGAGGTTTAAAAAACAAATACTGTGAGACCCTGATTCCGCATTCCCTTCTGAGAACCAGACGGATCGGCTATCATTTACAATGAGATTTCGATTCCGCTTTTTATCTGGACTGGCTATCAACTCTGAACGTCTCAATTCTAAACCCTAAACCCTAAACGTTCTCTCTCTAAGCCTATTAGCCCACCAACCGCCCTTCACAGTGAATCCAACGCCTTCTCTCTAGGCATGTTGGTCCACCACTGTCAGATGGTTGATTTCTTTTTAGACTTGTGGGCTCATCACTGTCTGACGGTCAGTGCGTTATTCCGGGAGGCTTGTAAGACTTGTCTACTGTACCTGCGATCATCACGTGATCTTTTTTCTTGCTTTGTCCTCACTCATACGGTACCGCGAACCAATTCCAGTAGGTCACCCATCTGGAGATTGCTCTCAGCTCAATCACCCTTAACTCTGGAGTTCTATCAAGATCAATGCCCGAAAAGATAAGTACACTTTAATGGCATAGATAACCAAATCAATTTTTATAAACCTCTTCACATATACCAAAAATTGGGATGTTACAAATACTCTTTCAGTAAAACCAAACCAAGACATGGACACGTAGGTGGAAAGTGTCTAGGGTTTGTGTATTATGTTTCCAAAAGTGTATGAGAAGATCTAGGTGAATCAGAATTATATGGGTTATATAATAAATTATATAATATTCGACTGGAGTGTATGCGTAAGGATAAGCCCATGACTATGAGAAAAAGCTGCAACAAGTACTCCTTCATACTTAAAAGTTCATTTACGATCAGAAATTGTAATGGGGTGGCAAAAAAGAAATTATTAGTGGCTTTTATGAATTGTAAAGAAACTTTTTTCATAGAAGATAATCTCAAATTAACCATAATTTGTAGTTTTGTACTATTGATTTTTTTTTTTGTGTCTCGCTCACGTTTTAGTTTTTATCTAAATTGATGATATAATATATTATGAATTTGGTATAACAATGATACAACAGTATAAGAACTGATTTTCGACTAATCATATTAAAAGTTAGGAACAAACTGTTCATATATTCTTTATAAAAACAATATTTGAAAGATAAGAATATATATACAAATATACAACTCATACTATTTGATATTTTTAGTATATTTAGTTCAAACCATTCAATTATTTTTTAAAAAGTTGAAATAATATAGATATATAGAAAATATTATTTAAGTTTGGAAGAAAAAGATTTTTTTTTTATGTTTATGTTAATAAATATTTTAGGCAAATATTCCTAATGAGACAACAATATAAGGAATGCTTTTTGACTAATCATATTAAAAGTTAGGAACAAATTGTTCATATATTATCTATAAAAGCAATATTGGGAAGGTAAGAATATAAGTACAAATATACAATTCATATTATTTGATATTTTTAGTATATTTATTTAAAATTTTTTATGTTAAAATAATTACAGATAAAAGATTGTTTATATTTGGAAAAAAAAAGATTTTTATGTTTTCTGTTAATAAATATTTTAGGTAAAACTGGTAAAAGCATTAAGGGATAATATTACTGTCTTAACTAGATACAATGAATAGATATAAATAAAAAGATCAATCGGTTATATGTGATAAGTTGACCAAGATATTGAATCTATACGAATGAGTAATTTAAAATAGGTGCTACTTTCCACGTCATAAATTTTGGACAGAAATAATCCTACATGAGATGACGTCAACCTAGTTGCTTATCCGGTGTTGCAGTTGACTTCCCTGACAACAACATTAAATGAAAAGCTGATCAGGAAATATCTTAAAAGATTCTGAAGACATCCACCGCCTGACGAAGATTGTGTGAATCTAACTAATGTGTGGATGATAATAATTTTGGCTTACTCGATAAACTAAATAACATTTTTAAAAAACTTACCATTAGTACCCTATTTATGAGAATACTTCATTCGGTTTCTCTGCAACACGAGAAACATTCTCTTCAGAATTTATTACCCAGGAGGTTCTTCTTCTCGTGTAATAACTACAATACATCATTAGGTGAGGTCGTTCAAACCGACAAGGAGTTGTAGAAGACGACAGCAAATGACAAGTATTTATATATATAGCTCCGATAACAGTATTGTTTTGGAAAATGATAATATTGTCATATGCATTAACTTTGCCTAACTAAGATAATGCTGGCTTGGTTTCAGAAAAGTCAAAGATGGCGATGTTAGTGAAGGTTGTCTGAGGTGAATGGAGAAAGAATAACAATAGCTCTTGGGAACACATAACAGATTTGGAAGGGATAACGAACACATTCACTCTGAGGAAAGGAGACACTTTCAGTACGATGGAGAAAGCTGAAAAAGAGAAGCTAAGGTTGAGCCCAGAATAGCAAGTACAACTGAGCTACTGTTGGCCCCAATGACGAAGATGCAATGCTAAATTTGGCTATAAAAGCTGACCTGGAGGAGGTGTATTTTCGAGTTAGGGTTCGCGGTAGAGTTAACAACCCGGACAAAAACCATTATAGCAGCATTTTCAAAAGTACCAATAACAATGTTGTCACTCCCCAAAGTGTTTTACCGCAACGGTTTTAGGTTGATGGCTGTCCTACGTCACCGCATGGGTTCCAGCAACACTTGAACCGCCAGCAAATGATGAGCAGTGCCGAGACAACCAGAAGCCCTAAAAATGGTTATATATAGAGAAATTAATAGTTGTATATATAAAAACATGAAATGGTCGATAACTTAACATCTCTATTGGTTGTTGTAGTTAACACACCTATTGGGCCAGAAACTGCAAGCGGTGAAGATGTTGGGGGAAAGTACAGACATGATTACCGCAAAATCTGTTAGAATTGTTGCGTTTTTCCATGGTGGTCCGGGCCCCTTTGCGAGGAAGGAAACCGATATCCAGGTTGATAAAGTTTGTGAACAAACTGCAGGCTTTACAGTGATGGAAGTCGATAACAACGTTGTTGTTAACACCAAGTTGGCAGCCCGCCGTGATGAAGGTTTACTGTTATCAATCGCTGGAGCATACGTAGAACTACAATCTGATGATGGCGTTGTCCTAACGCAACGGACAGTCTTACAAGTCAGATTGGCTTCGTCCTCAACCGACATGCAACCTTCTGACGGTAACCATCGTTTCTCTCAAGAGAAACTAATGGATACATGAGACAAAGATATGAGGATTTTAGTCGAAGAAGTGGACTTGCGAATATCATTAATAGGTAAAGTACCATTAGGCCCAATAACAAAGTGTTTTGGAAGGTGTTAAGAAAAATACCCTAACTAACTTTGTTAACGATTAAGCAGGTGAGATCTAATTGCTCGGTTGTACCAAGATCCAGTACCAGACCCAGACGTTTCGGTGAGAACACAGGGGGCTACAGAACATGGAGAAAATACTGAAAGATTATCATGAGTAGACAAGGGGAAAGGTATCATGACAGAGCCTAAAGTTGAGATACCACAGATAGGGGGATGTTCACAATATAGAAACAAACGTCTTCTAGAGGGAGCCAGTGGTGATGGATGGTTTAACAACCCAGGCAGTTGTTCTTGGTCCAGGGTTCATCCATCGGTTCGTACAACAGCCATTGTTATCTTTGCATTGTTAACTACATATGCAGATGGGTCTTGTGCAGGAATTTGTGATAGACGATATCCACAATAACGCGTTTCAGATAGAAGCGTAAACGACAATGTGGACGGTTCTAGTCAATCAAGAGTTGTTCGGCCTCTTCCTTCAATGGCGGCTGATAATTATCCGCGTCTGAGTTAACATCTTGGAGGTGATCTACAACCACAAATAGAGCCGGCTTTGCATGAGAGGGATGTGCCACCATATTTCGATGATCCAATATACGAAGGTATGTAGTGTTAAACTGGTGCACTGATAACCGGTGGCGGACCCAGGAATTTTTTTACCCTAGGTCAGAATATAACTATAATATTAATAATAATTTTTTTATTAAAATATAAAAATTCTTACAAAAATTATTCTACCCTACAAAATAATTCTACGATCTTTCATATCCTGAAATCTTTTAATGACAGACTCATTTGTAATAATCTGGAATACATCTTTCTCGACAAAACAAATCAAACAATCATTCAAAAATTGATCTCCCATCCGATTGCATTGATCTGTCTTCACGATCTTCATTGCTGAAAAACATCTCTTCACAGTTGCAGTAGCAACAAGCAAAATCAAAATCAATTTCAAAAGCCTATAAACTAAAGGAAATATCATATGTTTTTGAGTTTTCACCAACATACGAGTAAGTTCTCCAAGATCTTGTAAATGAGTTAATCTTTCATCACTTCGAACATTATCAATATAAATATCTAATTGTTGCTCAAGAGATATGCACTCTCCAGAACTAAAATCAGATAGATAGAACTTCAATAGCCTCATCAGTTTTGACTGATCAAACTGAGCGAACGAACCGATTGGAGATAAAGAAGCAGCACAAATAAACAATTCAGTATTCACCTCATTAAAGCGATCATTGAACTCCTGAAGCTGCAAATCCAAAACAGCATTTAAGCAATTGACCTTAAAGTGATGTCCATTTGTCACTCCTTTTTTTTTCTTGGTTTCTTTGGGTCAACAAAATCTTCTTCCATGTCAAGATCTTCAATAGCATGTTTTTACAAAAAGAAGAAACTTTCATCATGAGAGAATTCCATCCATCATCTCTAAACTTTTGCAGTTGTCTCTTAGTTGATGTCACCTGTCACCAATGATATATCATTCAAAATCTCTTGATCTCTCTTTTGTAAAGCCGTAGACAAACTATCCGTGAGTCCTAAAAGATGTACCATCAAGTGTAAATAGAACACAAAATCAAAGTTATTGAAATATCTCAGGAGACCATGTGCTTGACGTTTTTTCGAGTCTTCTATGTCATCATTTTGAACACACTCAAACACATGAACGATAGAAGAAAAAACCTCAACCAAATGCAATAAAGTTCTATAGTGAGAACCCCAACGAGTATTCCCTGGTATTTGAAGAGAAACATCTTGATTTAACCCTTTCCCAGTATTGCGTTCACCATCATTAACTTCTTTCTCACTCGTTTCTCTATGTCTCTCTCGAAACATATCTTTTCTTTTACATGAAGCTCCGACCACATTCAACAACACAGAAATCATATAAAAAAATATCTCCAACTCCAAAATTCTTTTTGGCAACCGCCACTACAACCAGTTGAAGCTGATGAGCAAAACAATGGACATAATATGCTGATGTATTTTCCCTTGAGATTAGAGATTTTAGTCCATTGAACTCACCCTTCATGTTACTTGCTCCGTCATAACCTTGTCCTCTCACATTTTTAATGCTTAATCCATACTTAGCAAACACAGAATCAATAGCATATTTCAAAGATGCTGAAGATGTCTCACTCACATGAGTAATACTTATGAATCTCTCTTTGACTATCCCACTTTTATCAACAAATCGAAACACCACTGCCATTTGTTCCTTATAAGAAACATCTGCAGACTCATCTACCAACAAACCAAATACATCATGATCAATTTCTTCGTTAATAGTTTTGATCACCTCTTCTGCAAAACAATGCACAATATCTTTCTGAATCTTTGGAGACGTCATCTGATTGTTTCAGGAGCATTTTTCAAAACAACATTACTCACAACTTTGTTTTGTTCAGCAGTGTATTTCAAGAGTTCCACAAAGTTACCATTATTAGCAGTTTCTTATTTCTCTTCATGACCACAAAATGGTAACCCTTGTTGCAACAAGAATCTGGAAGCATCAATCGAAGCATTTAACCGAATTCGATACTCATTCTTTGTAACATCATCTTGTTTATGCAAAGCATGCTTGATAGACTGGCCTCTCTTCATCAAGTTTTCACACTTCATTACTGCATTGTTATGAAAACTATTAACACCTCCCGCGTGTTCATAAAAATATTTTTGAGCTTATTCCAGCTAGAGAAACCATCAGTTATCCACACAACAGTTTTTGCAACTTTACCAGCATCATCCTTGAACAAGTAACAACATAGGCACAAAGCTGCATCTTTCTTCACACTATATTCTAACCAGTTCGGATATTTATCAAACCAAGCAGGATTAAACCTTCTTAATACGCCTCCTATCACTGTGTTTGAAAATATGACCACGAGGTTGACAAGGACCTCTATTCAAATAACTTCGAATGACCTCATTCCTTTGATTTGGATGATATTCTGATATTTTTTTCCGATCAGCAGGATCCGATGGTAGATCAGGTAAATCATCTAAATCATTGTGAGATAACGAATGAGCTTCTTTTCTTTTCAAAAAATTCTTCATATCTGTATTAAAATAAAAGATTAAAACTATTTACTTTATGAAAAAAAGACGAAAAATATTAGAATAAAGACTTATTCCATAAATTTTTCTTTTTGAATATTTTTTTTTTACATTAGACTTATTCAATGAAGAATAAGAGCCATGTATTACCAAGACTTAGTTATGTCCAATCTTACCGATATGAGACTCTTAATAATACCAGCTGTTGTATTTTATTTTATGAATAATCGAAAATATATATAGAGTTATAAAGACTTAGTTATGCCCACAAACTATTAATGTGGGACAATTTTATTTTAATTACGTCCAAAAGTGGTGGGCTTTAATCAAATGTAATGGAATTTCTCAAATTTTAAATTAAAATGATGAGAGAGCATCGATATATGTGTATGTGGGCCTAAAAGTTATATGTGTATGTGGGTTAAAAAAGTTTGGCAACTAAGGGAAGCAAAAAAAAACGTGGGGAAGAAACTTAATTATAAATTTAGTAAAAAAAAACAAAATTATACTGTGTCAGCTGACACAATGTTCATGTATGTGGGTCCGTCTCTGCTGATAATGTTAACGTTTACTCGATAACATAGACGTTAACATTAATTTTTTAGGGACGTGTTTATTTATGTTAGTGAAGGTTGACAGTGTGGACTGATTATGTAATGGGGTTTCAAATAACGTTGTAATTTGTTACACTTCACAGATGAACTTGCAAGAACTATCAGGGATGTCGATTACGAAGGAGACGATATCTTCGTTGGATGCATATTCAAAAATCAAGAAGAATGCAAGATGAAGTTGGCTATTCATACAATTAACCGGAAGTTCAACTTCAAAACCGTCGAGTCTAACCCAAAGACCATTATCGTCGTCTGTGTGGGTCTAATCTGTCCATGGAAGGTATACGCAGTAAAAATGGAGAACACTGAGCGTTACAAAGTTAAAACAGTTAGGCCAGAGCACCCGTGTAATGTTGATACCTCTGGGGATTTCCACAAACCGGCATCGATCCATGTGATAGGAAAAATGATGCGTAAGAAGTATGGACTAGGTGGTAGGGGTCCAAGGGCGTGTGATCTATGTCGTTTGCTTCACCAGGAGTACAGCCTCCATGTTAACTACTGGAAAGCTTGGAGGGCTCGTGAGATCGCCATGGACAATGCTATAGGGACCGCTATAGGTAGTTTTAGGTTGATTGAGCCCTATTTCAGGAAACTGTTGTGATGAGTGGAGATTTTGACTCATTCTAACTTGTGTTTACTAATCTTTTTAGGAGTTTTTGGAATCTTTTTCAGGTTATTTCATGTGACTAGGAGGCTTTAGCTGAGGATTGGATGGTCCGAAAGGCATTGGAGCAAAAAGGGATGAAGCTGAGCAAAAAGGAGCAGTTTTCCTACGTAATTGGAGAAGCCTTCTCAGCGAGCACCTGCTCCCGATTTCGACCTTCTGTGGAGCACCTGCTCCAGCCGGGAGAAAAATAAGGAAAACATCTTTACCTAATTTCAAGTCGCGTGAAACGAATAAAAGAGTCCAGAGCCGCCTATCTTTTCTTCTACGCTTTCTTTTTACAATTTTCTGAACCAAAGAGTTTTTACTTGTAAGATTTTGGGAGAAGAAATCTGCTACACTTTGAGAAGAATTCTGAACCTTATTATCTCTTCTGCGATTTTAATTCATGAATTCCTTTTCATCTGTTGCTGTGTTTCTTTCCTCCAGGTCTGAGTAGATCTCTTAGCTAGGTTAAGGTTTTCAAAGGATTTCATGAGTTAGAGAATTGGATGCAAATAGGGTTTAAAATCGATTGTCTTCACCTTTGTTAGACTTAACGCTTACGTTGAACTGGCCATTCAATTTACGATCTTAGGTTAATCTATTCATCAAAAGTGTAATAGGTTGCTAGAACAAACACTGGTGAGCGATTTGTCCTTAGCCAACGACAGTTGAAGTTAAGGCAAATCGTGAACATATCAAACATGCTCGTGAATGCTTGTCTGCAATTTTCTAGGTTCAAACGACAGTTTAGAATTTAGGTTGTTAGATAAAGTTATCGAGATCACGACAGTGGATCGATAAGCTTTTATGTTTGAGTTCGAGACCTGCATTTAAGTTGTGCCATGAATAGTCATCTGATTCTCATCTCTGAATCTCCTGCGAATTACCTTGATCTAGTGCTTGTTTTAAATTTGAATTGAAATCGTTTTTAGCTTGTTTTTACTTGTCGTTAACGTTACAAACAAACCATCTTTCGTCTTAGCTTTAATTCAATCCTCGCAAAGTCATAGAGTAACACTGGTCCTCTGGATTCCGAATCCTTTATATTACAACTACATCACTGTTCTATTGCAGTAGAAACTAGGAGTACATCCAGTGTGAATCAAATTTTGGCGCCGTTGCGACAGGGACCAATTCATTACCTTTGATTTTTTGGTTTGAAATTCAGACTAAGACTTTACTAATTTTTTCTCTTGTTCTCTTGTTTGCGTGTGTTTCAGGTGTATGTCAAACATATCCACAAGGAGCAACTGCACCGATCTTGTTTCTTTGTCGAACACCGAGCTAGCAAGAGTCGAGCGAGAAAATAGACGCCAAAGGCCTATTCAAGCCAACATGGGCGATCAAAGCAACAATGACAACATGGCTGTCGAGCGGCAACAGCTTCGACAGCAATTGGAGCAGCTGCAAAAGACGCATCAAGACAGGGAGCAGCCACATCCTGCTATTAGAGACAAGGACAGTCCGCATGCTTACTATCAAAACAGGGCTGCGATTGCTCCTCCAACCATTCAGAGGCAAGAGTTTGAGATCAAATCTCAGCTGATCTCATTGGTGAAGCAGCATCTCTTTCATGGGCTTCCTGCTGAGATTCGATGGATCACATCGAGAATTTTGAGGATATTTGCAGCACGACTGGATCAAATGGGATACCAGCCGATTTTTTAAAGTGCAAGCTTTTTCCATTCTCACTTGCAGACAAAGCTTTGCGCTGGCTGAAGTCATTACCACCTGGGTCATTGACTACATGGGAAGAGTGCAGATCAGCATTTTTGGACCATTTCTACACTAAGGCCAAAACTGCAGCTCTGAAGAACAATATCTCGTCATTTAAACAGCAACCTGGTGAAGCTTTCTGCGAAGCTTGGGAAAGGTACAAGGAGTACCGAAGAGAGTGCCCTCACCATGGGTTCTCTGATGAGCAGATTCTGTCAATCTTTTATGACGGTGTCAACTGGGATTACAGGAATGCTTTGAATGCAGCTAGCAATGGCGATTTCATGACTAAGTCCAAAGAAGCGGCTTATGAGTTGATTGAGAACTTAGCTGCAAGCTCCAGCAACAAATCCCAAGAGTATGACAGGTCTAGCAAAGCAGTTCATAGTGTGGAGTTGAGCAAGATCGATGAGCTTACGGCAAAGGTGAATCTGCTGTTGAGAGAGAACCAGAGATCTGTGCATTTTGCTGATGAGGTTGGTGATGCACCTCTTGCTCAAGAGTTTGTAGATGCAGAGAATGATGATCAGATGGAGGTGAAATTTGTGAATGGACAAGGGTATGTGCAAAATCGCAGCTTCAACAACTTCAGAAACCACCCGAATTTGTCCTATAGGAGCAACAATGTTGAGAACCCGCAGGATCAGGTCTATCCGCAGCAAGGAGTGCAGAATCAGTCAGGTTTTCAGAAGAACTTCTCCAGCAACTTCCAAGGAAAGCAGTTCATCACCAATCAAAATAGGTTTCAAGGTGAAAATCAGCAGAAGTTGCCTTTCACAAGTCTGCAGCCTTCTTCGAGTTCCTCAAATAACTCGCAAGATGAGCTGAAAAACTTGATGCAACAGCTGCTGGTTAATCAGCAAAAGTCTTCCATGGAGATTAATGCCAAAGTGGACACCATGTACAATGATTTGAATGGCAAGTATGAAGAAGTGTGGACTCATGTGAAGAAGCTGGATGTTCAGGTAGCTCAGACTGCAGAAGCTGTGAAGAGATCACCTGGAACTCTCCCTGGAAAAGGTGAAAACCCCAGGAATGAGTTTGTGAATGCTATTGAGCTGAGAAGTGGGAAGACTCTGCATGTTGCACCAACAAGTTCTGTCTCAGAAAAGAGGAAGGAAAAGGACGTGGAGCACCTGCTCCAAGAAGAGGAATCAGCTCATGTCGTAAAAAAGACGATGGAGCATTCTTCCCCAACCGGAGCACATGCTCCAAAATCGGGAGCACCTGCTCCAGACGTAGATTTGACGATGGAGCACCCTGAGCAAACGACGGAGCACCTGCTCCAGCGAACATCCCTGCAAGAGTTTAAACGCCTAAGGTACCTTATCCAGTTCCACCAAAGAAGTCCCGCAAGGACTTAGAGAAGGCAAAGTACAGGGAGATGCTGAAGAATTTGACTGTGAAACTCCCTCTAGCTGATGTTGTTCAGATGATACCAGCCCTTAAAAGATATATGGAGGGGTTAGTGTCTGGGAAAGCTGTTGAGTAAGAGAGTGTCATGATGGTTTAAAAGGAGTGTAGTGCTGTGCTTCAAAACATATTGCTGAAGAAGAGAAGTGATCCAGGAAGGTTTCTTCTCTCTATCAGGATTGGTAATGTGCTGTTTGCAAGGTCTCTCTGCGATCTGGGTTCAAGTGTGAATCTGATGCCTTATTCTGTAGCCAAGCGATTGGGTTACACCAGATTCAAACCGACGAAAATCTCGCTGGTGTTCGCTGATAGATCAACCAAATTTCCTGTTGGTATACTTGAGTATCTGCATGTTCAGATAGGCGATACACTCATTCCAGCAGATTTTGTGGTTCTGGAGGTTGATGAAGAACCCAAAGATCCTTTGATATTGGGACGATCTTTCTTATGCACAGCTGGTGCAATCATAGATGTGAAAGAAAGTGTTATAGATCTCCAGCTGGGAGATATGGTGGTGCGATTTGAGATGAACAAACTCCTCAAGAAACCAATGCTGGACGGACAGACATTTGTCATAGATGATGGTTCTTGCATTGCTGAAGAGGTTGCTAAAGAGGTTTTAGCCATTGATCCTTTGGAAGTTGCACTCACAAAAGCCGAAGGAGAACATGGGTATTTGAGTGAGGAAGCTGATGGGTTTGCAAGGATGCTGAATGCAAGCATGAGGATGCAAAGGCTGGTGGCGTACATGAGCTTAGAAGGCAAGGAGAGCTCGCCTGCAGAAAAAGCCGATGGAGCACCTGCTCCCGATGGCTTGATTGATGGACCTTGGAGCGAATTGAGAGCTTCGAAGCTTGAGCTCAAACCCCTTCCTGTGGGGCTCAGGTACGCGTTTCTAGGACCCAATTCAACATACCCTGTGATAGTGAACTCTGAATTGAACAATGTAGAGATTGCCTTGCTTCTTTGTGAACTTAGAAAGTATAGGAAAGCTCTAGGATATTCACTAGATGACATTCCAGGGATTTCTCCTGATCTTTGCATGCATAGGATACATCTAGAAGATGAATCGATGACTTCTGTAGAACATCAGAGGAGGTTAAACCCGAATCTATAAGGGCTTTGATTGGTAACTTTGCGGAATGGCGGAATTGCGGAAAAAATCTTGCGGAATAGATTAAGCGACTTATAAGTCGCTTTTCTGCGGAATGACTTTTCCTTTGTATTTTTGTTAAGCAAAAACGCAGTCTGTGTTTTTGTGTGTAGTTTTTTATTACGCAGATTTTTGTTGATTGGCAAAAAACCTGCGGAATTGTGTTTAAAAACGCAATTCCGCCATTCCGCAGGTTACCAATCAGAGCCAAGATGTTGTTAAGAAGGAGATAATGAAACTTCTAGAAGCTGGTGTAATCTATGCGATTTCAGAAAGTAATTGGGTTAGTCCGGTTCATGTAGTTCCTAAGAAAGGTGGCATCACTGTGATAAAATACGATAGGAATGAATTGATACCAACTAGAACTGTTACTGGGCATCGAATGTGCATAGATTACAGGAAATTGAATGCTGCAACTCGCAAGGATCACTTTTCTCTGCCATTTATTGATCAGATGCTTGAACGTTTGGCTAACCATCCTTACTACTGTTTCTTAGATGGTTATTCAGGTTTCTTTCAGATCCCAATCCACCCAGACGACTAGGAGAAGACGACATTCACTTGTCCTTATGGCACCTTTGCGTATCGCAGAATGCCATTTGGCTTGTGTAATGCTCCGGCAACATTCCAACGCTGCATGATGTCGATTTTTACTGACCTGATTGAAGGCATAATGGAAGTTTTCATGGACGATTTTTCTGTCTATGGAAGCTCGTTTTCTGTCTGTTTGTCTAATTTGTGCAGAGTCTTGCAGCAGTGTGAGGAGAAGCATCTGGTGCTTAACTGGGAGAAATGCCATTTCATGGTGAGAGATGGGATTGTGCTGGGACACAAAATCTCAGAGAAAAGGGATCGAGGTGGAAAGGGCGAAGATCGAGGTGATGATGAGTTTGCAGCCACCAACAACAGTCAAAGGAGTTCGCAGTTTTCTGGGTCATGCAGGTTTTTACAGACGCTTCATCAAAGACTTCTCAAAGATTGCTAGACCTCTGACGCAGTTGCTGTGCAAGGATGTGAAATTTGAGTTTGATGATGCATGTTTGGAGGTATTTACACAATCAAAGGAGCTTTAGTCAGCGCTCCTATTGTCCAGCCACCAGATTGGGAATTGCCTTTTGAGGTGATGACCGATGTTAGTGATTATGCAGTGGGAGCAGTGCTGGGATAGAGGAAAGAAAAGAGGCTCCATGTCATCTATTATGCCAGCCGAACACTCGACGAAGCTCGACGAAGCTCGATGAAGCTCAATGCAGATATGCCACAACTGAAAAAGAGCTTCTTGCAGTGGTTTATGCCTTTGAGAAGTCCAGGTCTTACCTTGTTGGGTCGAAAGTTGTTGTTCACACAGACCATGCAGCGCTGAAATACCTGTTGACGAAGAAGGATGCCAAGCCAAGGCTCCTTAGATGAATCCTTTTGCTGTAGGAGTTTGATTTGGAGATTAAAGACAAAAAAAAGGGATTGATAATGGTGTTGCAGACCACTTGTCGAGGCTGAAGATAGATGATGACATTCCACTAGATGACAGCCTTCCTGATGAACAAGTTTACGCCATAGATGTTTCTGGGTTCGACGAGCACCTGCTTCAACCTGGAGCACCTGCTCTGACGAGTTTTTGCAACTCAGTTGACGTAGATCGGCATTCTGGTTTCCCATGGTTTGGAGAGATTGCAAATTACCTCGCTGCAGAGCAGGAACCTGCAGATTTTGTGGGAAACAAGAAGAAGAAGTTTCTGAAGGATGTGAGGCACTACTTTTGGGATGAGCCTTATTTATACAGGCATTGCTCTGATGGAATCTTCAGAAGATGTGTAGCTGATGAGGAGATACCAGGAGTGTTGTTTCATTGCCATGGATCCTCTTATGCAGGTCACTTCGTCACTTTCAAGACTGTGTCGAAAATTCTCTAAGCTGGGTATTGGTGGTCAACAATGTTCCGAGATGCAGCAAGTTTTATCTCCAGATGTGACACATGTCAGAGACAGGGAAACATTAGCAGGAGGAATGAGATGCCTCAGAATTTCATCTTGGAAGTGGAGATTTTTGATGTGTGGGGTATAGACTTCATGGGACCTTTTCCATCATCTTATGGGAATGCGTATATTCTGGTGGCAGTTGACTATGTGTCAAAGTGGTTGGAAGCTCTGGTTAGTCCCACAAATGACGCAAAGGTGGTTTTAAAGATGTTCGAATCTGTCATTTTTCCCAGGTTTGGTGTGCCGCGAGTGGTGATTAGCGATGGAGGCTCTCACTTCATCAACACAGTCTTTGAAAACTTGTTGAAGAAAAATGGTGTAAGGCATAAGGTGGCGACCCCATACCATCCTCAGACGAGTGGATAAGTTGAGGTTTCCAATAGGGAAATCAAGAACATTCTGCAGAAGACTGTGAGCACCACAAGGAAAGATTGGGCAGTAAAGCTTGATGATGCTCTTTGGGCATACAGAACAGCTTACAAAACACCTTTGGGGACTACACCATTCCACTTGGTGTATGGAAAAGCATGTCATCTTCCAGTGGAACTTGAGTACAAAGCTGCTTGGGCAGTGAAGCTGCTGAATTTCGATGCAAGGAGTGCTCAGGAGAGGAGTATGATGCAGTTGCATGAGCAGGAGGAAATTAGGCACCTGGCCTATGAAAACTCAAAGATTTACAAAGAAAGAACAAAAGCTTTCCATGACAAGAGGATCCTCAACAGAAGCTTTGCACCAAACGATCACGTATTGCTCTTTAACTCTAGATTGAAATTGTTTCCAGGGAAGTTGCGATCAAGATGGTCTGGACCATTCACCATCAAAGAGGTTCGACCATATGGAGCTGTAGTGTTGCTGGACACTAAAGGAGACTAGTTTGTTGTCAATGGACAGAGGTTGAAGCCATACCTTGCTGGTCCAAATATCGCAGAGGGTGAATCAGTCACCTTAAGCGATCCTCCTCAAGCCTAAATGGCTTTCCAAGTCAAGCTAATGACTTAAAACTAGCGCTTGGTGGGAGGCAACCCACCGGTAAGAGTCTCTAACTTTGTGTCTTTTATTTTTGCCACTAACTTTGGCTTTTAGGTTCTTTTTGTGATGAAAAAAAAAAAAAACAGGTAGGAAGTTGTTCATCGTGGAAGAGAAGATGTGAGGAAGAAGGAAGAGCACCCAACCGGAACACCTGCTCCATCTGCTGGGTTGGTTGCTCAAAGCGTAAAAACTGACGAAGGAGCCCCCCCTCCCCAGTCGGAGCAACTGCTCCACAGGGTGCTCACCACGTAAAAAGTGACGAAAGAGCAACCAGAGGGAGACGGGAGCACCTGCTCTGCTGAGTGCTCCAGACAAAGAAAAGACGAGGGAGCACCCAGCTCTGTTCTGGAGCACCTGCTCCGTCAGGGTGCTCTAGATGTGTGAACCAGGTAAGTTTTTTGGGCACGTCTCTAGCTTATTTTCACACCGGGGACGGTGTGAAGTAAGTCCGGGGGAGGGTCGTGTCTCTTGTACTTCTTTCTTTTGTTCTCTTTCTTTTTCTACTTTCTTTTAGTCAGTTTTTAGTTTGTTTCTTTGAGTCATTTTGTTTCTTTGAGTTAGTTGGTTATATGAGTCAAGTCAAAACTTGTGGGAATAATGACCAATTCTATGATGATTTCAGACCATTTGTGAATCTTGACCGTTTTCTTTCAGTGATCATTGCTGCAGAATCATCTAGATCGACTAATGGAAAATCCAAAGACAAAGCAGTAGACTAGAGGAGCCCATATTTCTTGACAAGTCCATTGAACCTGAGCTAATTTCTCAGCTCTTCATTTTCCCTCATCGATCAGGTTAGTGCTCATAGGGCTTGACTCCTCATTCTTACCTGACAAATAAAGACCTGTGTGATAAATTTAGTATCCCTCTCCCTTATTCTAAGCATTGCTTTAGACTGTTTCTAAAAAAACTGATAAAAGGCAGAAAAGATTAAAATTATTTTCTTTTAGAAGTGAAGGGTTAGGAAAATTTTCAAGGATCCCATTATTTTACTTCTAAAAAGGAATGATCACACAAAGGATGGAAGCGAGGGGTATGAAAATTTCCTGTGATCTCATTATTCGTCTACATCTTTGATATATAATGAGGGAACTAACCGGGGATTCGGTGGCAATCACCATCAATACTCGCGTCATTGAAACTTGTTATATATGCCTAAAAAAATAAAAAGTAAAAAAATAAAACAGCTTGAAAAGTGAATAAGTCCGGGGGAGAGGAAAGATACTCTTGTGTAGTATGGTCAATTTGTTATAGTATAAGTATGGGAACAAGTCTAGAAGATCCTTGACACTAGTTTTATCGATGAGACTCAGCAATGATGGGACATGGATGATGTTATGAAATTGAGGGACTAATCTGGAAAGCTGCAATGTCTACGGAGAAGTACATGGAGGTTAGATTTTTGACTGATTTTTGCAGCAGATTGTCACATGCCTTGGTCAGGTTTACGGTCTTTTGAGTTTTGCGAGTTCCCACCTTTATCCAGTCATTCTTTTGGAATTGCATTTGAGTTTGTTTGAGGAAAAACAAAGATCCAAGTCCGGGGGAGTTGATGAGTGGAGATTTTGACTCATTCTAACATGTGTTTACTGATCTTTTTAGGAGTCTTTGGAGTCATTTTCAGGTTATTTCATGTGACTAGGAGGCTTTAGCTGAGGATTGGATGGTCCGAAAGGCATTGGAGCAAAAAGGGATGAAGCTGAGCAAAAAGGAGCAGTTTTCCTACGTAATTGGAGAAGCCTTCTCAGCGAGCACCTGCTCCCGATTTCGACCTTCTGTGGAGCACCTGCTCCAGCCGGGAGAAAAATAAGGAAAACATCTTTACCTAATTCCAAGTCGCGTGAAATGAATAAAAGAGTCCAGAGCCACCTATCTTTTATTCTACGCTTTCTTTTTACAATTTTCTGAACCAGAGAGTTTTTACTTGTAAGCTTTTGGGAGAAGAAATCTGCTACACTTTGAGTAGAATTCTGAACCCTAGTATCTCTTCTGCGATTTTAATTCATGAATTCCTTTTCATCTGTTGCTGTGTTTCTTTCCTCCATGTCTAAGTAGATCTCTTAGCTAGATTAAGGTTTTCAAAGGATTTCATGAGTTAGAGAATTTGATGCAAATAGGGTTTAAAATCGATTGTCTTCACCTTTTTTAGACTTAACGCTTAGGTTGAACTGGCCATTCAATTTACGATCTTAGGTTAATCTATTCATCAAAAGTGTAATAGGTTGCTAGAACAAACACTGGTGAGCGATTTGTCCTTAGCCAACGACAGTTGAAGTTAAGGCAAATCGTGAACATATCAAACCTGCTCGTTAATGCTTGTCTGCAATTTTCTAGGTTCAAACGACAGTGGATAGATAAGCTTTTATGTTTGAGTTCGAGATCTGCATTTAAGTTGTGCCCTGAATAGTCATCTGACTCTCATCTCTGAAACTCCTGCGAATTACCTTGATCTAGTGCTTGTTTTAAATTTGAATTGAAATCGGTTTTAGCTTGTTTTTACTTGTCATTAACGTTACAAACAAACTATCTTTCGTCTTAGCTTTAATTCAATCCTCGCAAAGTTATAGAGTAACACTGGTCCTCTGGATTTCGAATCCTTTATATTACAACTACATCACTGTTCTATTGCAGTAGAAACTAGGAGTACATCCAGTGTGAATCATGTTGTCAACTAATCCAAACTTGGTGGTGGCACTGGAGACAGAGAAAGGTCTAACTGGGGTAGAACGGTTGAAAAACTTGTTCTTGTCTTTTGATGCATGCGCCCGGGATTATTGATACATGCGTAATATTGTTGTTATCGATGGAACACATTTACGTGGGCGTTATGGCGGCTGTCTCCTAGCTGCAAGCTCTCAGGACGGTAATTTCCAAGTCTTCCCACTGGAATTTGCAATCGTTAACAGTGAGAATGACGATTCCTGGGAGTTGTTTCTACGAAAGCTGACTGCTATAGTCCCCGACAAGCACAACTTGGTTTTTATATATGAGAGACACTCTTCCATATCCGCAAGCATTCGAAGGGTAAGAACAATAATTTGTTTTGTTAACTTCATTTGCGTTTAATTATCAATCTATATATTATGTGCTACCTTCGAAAACGTTAACTAGTATTAAAATGTCTGGTCATTTGTATATGGGGTTGGTGTTAACAAATCATTGCGATATATGTGTTATAGGTGTACCCAATGTAGTCACACCGGGCTTGTGTAGTCCATCTGCAACGAAGCATCATTAACATATTCAAGTCATGATATTTTGTTTTTAGAGTTTGATAGGTTGTTTGATGAAATAAAAACAATTGAGGCAAGCTGCGCTCAATATCTTGAAGGAATAGGTTTTGAGCATTGGACGAGATTTCACTTTGTAGGAGAGAAATACAATGTTATGACAAGAAAAATATCAGAGACTCTGAACAAGTTCATGATGATGTATCAGGAATATCCAACGATCTCAATTCTATAGACAATACGAACTACTCTGGTAAGTTGGTTTGCACTGCGTCGAGAATCAGCTGCAACAGAGACAGACATCGTGAATCCAAAGGTGCAGGAAATGCTCGTTGAGTGTTTTGAAAAATCATCGGGGTATTTTGTAATGAAAATAGATATGTAAAACATATACGTGGCTTTATTAGTTAACATTAGTTTGACGTTGTGGACTGTATTTGATAACATGAAATGGTTGCAGATGATGGCGTTTATGAGGTGCGAGATGAGATGGATGATGCATATGCAGTCCATCTATAGGATGAGTGTTGCACATGTCATGAATTTCCACTACTAAAAATGCTTTGTTGGCATGCCATCGCGGCGGCTGTTAAAGAGGAAATCCGAGTTAATACCTTGCTTGGAGTACATTACACAACAGAGTTCCATAGGTTAGCATATTATGGGATATTAATGCCAGTACCAGACATGGATTTTCTTGCACCATCCGAAAATAATGTTGGAGGAGGAAAACTAAGAACCTCCCACCGTCCGCCGCCCGCCAGGTCGGCCTAGGAAGCAGCGAATACTATCGGTTGGATAGTTCAAGGTAATGGTGTTCAAACAATTATGTTAAATAATGTATATTGCTAACTATATTTACAACTAATGTGTTAATGAAAATCAGCGCGTGACAAGAAGGAAATGTAACTATTGCAAGGGTTGTGGACACAACCGGTCGACATACAAGGTCCCACTGCCGGTAATAACCACAACAAATGAGCTTACAATATTGTTACATATATTTTTGTACATTTGTTGGAATGGATACTTGATAATATAACATTTGTCAACTACTCCCAGAGGCCATAGTTGGAATCAAAAAGTTGCAAAAATGAAGTGTGTTTTGGGAATGGTGATGGCTACCATAGGAGATGATGTCAACCTTTTTTTTTTATGTAGAATATGGATTTGCTGTAAGCTTTCTATGTTGTAAAATAGTTGTTAAGCGGTATAACTTATGTTTTAAGTACCTCTGTTGAACATCAAATCTCCGATAATGTAAAAGCCATGAAGTTATTAATTAGTTAACATGTGTAATGTACATATGCTAAATTATTTACATTTATATGTGTTAATATTGACTTTCGTGTATAGACAATAATAATATGTCAACAAAATTATCAACGAAACGTTAAAGACAGACAACTAAGGCCAAAAATATTAACGGTTTACCTGCTCTTTCAAGTACAGACGTTCGGCATAAAAAAATGCTATGGTATAAAAGCCATGAAATAATATATAAGTTATCGATTGTTATGCACCTAAGATATATGGTAACTACGTTAGGATGGAACAATTTGCAAATCTTGTTAGATTTCAAATTGAACAAATAGAACTAAATTCTCTATAATGGCTACAATAATCTGTTCAAATATAGATGTTCGAGTATTAAAGAAAATTTGTTTGAGCGAAGGTAAATTGTTAGAATGTTAACAAAAGGAGTTACATATAACGACAAATCATTAAAACATAAATAGTCTAACTAAGCAAAATACGAAATATAACGGAGAAAGTAAGCATAGCTGTAGAGTACTGCACATACAAAAAAACGATTAGGAGTTACAGACAACTCCATATGAGTTCCAACAATAACCAGCACTCTCTCAGATGTTGTACGTCTCTACTAGGAGGAACAACAATTTCTTCGCCCTGACCTCCAGTTCCGATAACTCAAATTCTCTGCTACCTTCGATTCCCCCAATTGCATGCCCTAACATCAGGAAAATAGCAACAATGCCAGCGTCATATAGAGATGTTACCTGTGGGATTCCAGAGGCTCTTTCGATTGTAAATTGCGTTGAGGCAACATCGGACATTGCTTAGTTATCAGAAACTTGCTTAAACAAGTATGGAAGCATACATAAATTGGACGAATCTCATTCTCTATGTTAGCATCGGTCCTCAAATGAGTGTCGCAGTCGGTAACAACCATCTTTGACTCATGAAGATGCCAGTGCTTGCTATCCAAGTTAAAAGTAAGGTACATAATATCAGCCTGGGTGAATAGCTCTATCCAGTCATCATCCCTTATGCTGGCTACCTTCTCAATACAAGCTTGGCTGAATTGAAATTCATCTCTGTTATCACTCTTCAAAAATTTAGGAAAATGCTTAGTTAGAAGGAGACAAACTTGCAATCAAGCACTTCCATCTTCGGATCCCGTTCATCAGACCTAAGCAAATGCCGTCTTAGTTTGCAATGGGCATCCATAACCTAGAAAAAATCATATGTATATTAGAATAAGGTTTTTGATTGCTAACTTTGACTTCATGATAAGCAAACTATAAATAACGATGTTATTACCTTTGCTGGCATGCATTTTTGCCGGGCAACAATGTCAAAAACATCTTTTGCTGATAGAAGGGTGCCTTCTCCAACGCACAAAGACCTATATAAACGTTAATTTAGTTATAGATGTAGTCGTTAATAAAATATATCCGGAACGAAAAAAGAAGAATGGTATGAACAACTTTTTTTATAGATTTTAAGGCAGACTCGTATTTTTCATTGACATCAGCTAGATCTGAACCGGAATGTGCGAGGTTCGAATGACCACTTTGCTTCATCAACTTGGTACAAACAAACTGTTCATCTAATTTTTTTAAGGCAAAATTGGTACGCTTACTCTTTCTCGCCGGGTCTTTAACATGTGCACCTTCAACAGCGGCTTTTTCAGAAGCCTTCACTAGAGCTGGGATTGTGTCATCACATGGTTCCTGGTCAACCTCAGCATTGTCTCCAGTCTCCAAATTCTCCTGCTGATATCTCAAAAGTTAACGCCATTTTAAATATAAACATATAACCAATTTAACTATGTTAACAAAACCTACCGATTCTGACTCATTATCCACTCTCGTATTGTTTAGCTCATCTCCATGCACTGCACCTTCAATATTAGGGTTGTCGACCAAATTCAGAGTGTCATTACGTTCTTCGACCGGGAGCTGAAAGACAGGATTATGGCTTTTGTGCTGAGGGTCATTTATCTCATCCTATTCATATATTAAACAAGTCTGTTGAAACATCTATAGGTGTTACAGATACCATTAGGACCATTTCTAAAATATACCTTCACTAATGTGTATTCCTCATCTCTAACACCTCAACACAGCCAATAATAATGTGTATTAAAGCATACTTCATGCATCTCCGCTCTCTGCAGAAACACCGGATGGAGAGGAGCCTTTTCCCATAGCACTTCAGATGGGTCTGAAACCTGATAATGCTCTGCATAAAACTGGGCAATTTCTTCGACCGAGATACCTTTTGTAAGAAAGACTTTCATTGGAAAGACAACTTGTATTGGAGCAGGAACTTGTGTTGAAGGAAGAACTTGGGTCGGAGGAGGAACTTGTGTCGGCAGAGGAACTTGTGTGGGAGGAGGTACTTGTGTCGGAGACGGAACTTGTGAGGGCAGAGGAGCTTGAGTGGGAGTACGAACTTGTGAGGAAGAAGAAACGTGTGTCGGAGTTGCCACTGGTGAGAGAGGAGAAACTTGCAACTAAGGATGGACTTGTGTTAAAGGAGGAGAGTGTGTTTGAGGACGAACTGGCATAGGCAAAGGAACTGTCTTCAGTACTGAGCTTGATTGATCAACACCCTTTTCAGGGACTTCATCGATATCTTCGACGCTAACATGTTTGAGGAACCACTTGGTGACACCATTGATAATAATTATGTTGTTAACTTTCTGGTTAGCGTTAACGTTCTCTTCTATCTTCTGCTTCATCTCAGCTAACTTTGTTGACACCATTGTTCGAAGATTTCCCTCCACTAACGAAGCGAAAGATACTATCTTCGTGTCTAACATGTTCCCAATGGTGTCAAGGTCGGTGCCTTGTTGGGATAAGCTGTAGGTTTCCTAAATTTTCCTTTACCCGTCTTTGTTGCAGCTGCTTTCACAATGCAAGACACACACTTCCTCTTTTATCGCCCAACCATTTTTTCAGCCGATAATCCATTACCAAAAATTGCCTTCTTGAATTCAAACCCTTGGTTATAGAGCGTGATCATTGATCCAATCGGGGGTCTTCGTCGTCTCCCGACCACGACAGATCCTCCTCTTCCGAGTCAAATATGACTTGAGGACAAATGATTGTTTCCACATCAACGTATAATTAACAATTGTATTAAAATTACTGTTAATGAAATCCATTGCTAACTATATTATCAAACTTTGCTAACTATATTATCAAACTTTCTTTAACAAGGTTGGCAATAAAAGCAATTAACATGATATACAAAGGTTAGTGCCGAGAATACGTCTTCTTTCTCGTCCAGAGAACGGACTTTGTTCATAAAAAGCTGGATTTTTGAACGACTCCTTGCCTCATGTTGCGGTCAGGTAAACCAAACTCATCATCATTACAATCAGTAACCTCTTCTATGGGAGGGAAAGCCTTGAGAACTACCAGCTGTAGGTCAGGGAAAAAGCCTTGAACAACTACATTAGTAGTAATTATCTGTGAAAAATCTCTATTCAGTAGAGACATGTTAACTTCTAAGGACATCCTACCCCAAGGATAACTAAGGAACAGATCCAAGTCTTCCACCATCTCCTCATGGTCTAGATCTATCTTAACTCTTGGAAAATGCACGGATGGTAACAGGATCGCATCAACAATAGCAAGACATGCATAACTCAACCTCATTTGCATGTCTGTGACAGACCGGTTCTTCAACATCTCGAGTACCTTCTCTACAGTTATATGTATAACTGAACCAAACAGCTGCTTGTAGTAACTTTGTTTGTGATAACTTCTTTGCCTCTTCTTCTGAACAGGTGGATACTTGCCGCACCGAAGCCCCGTAACGATTTTGAATTCCCTCAGTGAGAAACAAATTGGTTTACCGGCAAAAATTAGCCAAACTTCGTTGTCTTAAATTTGGACGGTGAGGATACATTATACTTGATTTAACGGCCTATTTGTTATATAAACAAACAACACATGATGCTCATGAAATACAATTCAAATAGAGTTATCCTTACTATCAGATACTGAAAGATCGTTATATATTGTTACTTCAATCACTTTCTATTCATAATTTTTATTTTTCGTTCTTAAAAAGGTACATATCAATTTTTTGTTTCGTTTCTTTAATATATATATATATATATATATATATATATAATATAGTGATGAATCCGTGTTGTGATTTACATAGCTTTCTTTTTTTTTCTTTTTATAATTATCTCATACGTTTTTGTTCATGTTCAATGTTAGAATTGAGATTATACTTCTATTTATCTGAATTTTTAAAGTAGGATTGAATACTTTTTTTTTCAGATCTATTTTATTAGTTTTTTTTTTTAAATCGATCTAATAATATTTGATTAAAATTTCATCTTGTTTATAGAATGTTATTTTCAATTATATTTTTCATTCATTGATTTTTTTCTTTTAAAAAATATAGGACTGTTCCTTAGTACAATGGTGTTCATTAGAATTCAGATCTGAACATACTATTATACAGTTTAATGACAATATGCGGTTTAAATATTTACAAAAAAATAGACCGAACATCTTTTCTACTGTGTTTTTCAAACCCTAATTACCATTTCTTCATCTTTTATATTATTTTGAAGTTAATTAAGATGTATTATATATATAATATGTTGTTGTGATTTTATAGATTTGGAGTGCTAATTAGTTTTGATAATCCTTTCCTAAACAGATATCAGTGTATGATGAATTTGAATCCATCTACATTTCAAATCATTTGTTTTTTTTAAAAAAAATTCTTGTGAAATGCTTTTTATCCATCCTTAGCATTTGATAATTTGGTTTTTGTTGTTCATTTCCTAATTATTCGGAAAACATTGTGTTTTAGAGCATTAATAGTTAGGGTTTAATAAATGGGCTCTTTTTTATGATGAAAATAACTGTTCTTTTCTGCAAATATTTTTACAATTCCTTGTAATATACATACTTACTAGGTAGTAAACCGCGTCTTGCGCAGAGTGAGATTTATCTATTTTTTTTATAGATTTGTTTCAGAAAAAAATATATTTAAAAATTAATTAGATATAAGTATAAATTATATGATAGTTATGAATGATTAGCTTTGGTTTTTTTATCAAATATTCGTGTGATTTGTTTAATACATATAAATTACATTATTGAAATATATACATAATATATTAATAAATAGTTGTAATATCATTATATAATTAAAAATGCATCTATGACAATGATAACATACTTCAAAATAGTTGTAATATCATTATACTTTACATTATGCATATATATTAAATTTGTGAATTATACAAATATATATATTTTTTTTCCCTGAATTATACAAATATATAAACATAGTAGTATAGGATAATTTCTTAAAATATAAGATAAAATAATGTAAATGGTTATTTTGGTCTAAAATGACAGAATTATAATTATTCTAGTAATTAGAGACCACTTTTAATATAACTATGAGAAGCTCTCTAAGCTTGACACCTCAGCATTGCACAATTGTAAATCATACATGACACAAAGGTCTTTTTTAATGTGTCCTTGTAAAATAATAATAGAAGATTTAATTAGTCTCTCTCTTAATTTTTTCTCTTCACCAAGACGCATTCCATTTACTATATTTTCCATCTGCTGGATGCCCTATATTATGATGATTAATTATATATACTTAGCTTCATATCCATTTTTTGTTTCTCGTCAAGTTTAAACTGGTTAGATGGTAATTAACTTTTCATCATTGTTTTGATATGACTTCTTTAAGTTGCAATGGATAAATCATGGTGTCCAATTGAGGCTGAACCGCTCAAAAGTGTCAATGATGATCACAATCAAACCGAAAACACATCATCTCCAACTCCTCTAGTGGACTCAACATTTCTAATGGATATACCATTTACGAATTCTGGTGGTGTCAGCGATGAAACACATAACACAACAACACCTCTTCCTCTGATGGACACACCACTCCTACTGGATAGACCATTTACAGAATCTAATGGTGTCAGTTATGAAGCCCATAACTCAACTTAAACTATTCCTCTGATGGTAACACCTCTTCAAACCATTACACCATTCGATGACTCCAACAAAGACTCTTTACCTTCTGATGATGCTGGTCCTAGTACTGGTCTTATCAAAAGAGGACGTGGTCGACCAAAGGGATCAAAAACCTGAAGGTAAGCATGAAGAAGCAGAAAATTTATGCTCCCAATAGCAAGATGGTTACATCAAACCTGAATTTCAACTCAGGGATAACAGAATCAGAGAGAGAAACTGGAAACCAAGAGGTGGCTGATTTGGTTCTGATGCGGTTTGACTCTGTTAGACGTCTGTTATGTCAACTAGACTGCAGGAAAGGTGCGCTTTTAACAGCATTCACTAATTGTAGGAACTTGGGTATAAGAACCAATATGAAGAAAAGAATTGGCCCAGATAATTCCTGGAGTTCAAGTAGGTGATATCTTCTACTTATGGGGGGAGATGTGTCTAGTTGGACTTCACATGCAGATGGTCACCGGCATCAACTATTTGACAGTTAAAGATGGCGCAATAGAAGGACTGCTTGCTACGAGTGTTGTAACTTCAGGACACTGCAGGGATGAAACAGAAAAAATCAAAACTTTTGTATATACCGGACATGGTGGAACAGATAAGATTGGTCAGGCTATTGATAAAAAACTTGTGAGAGGGAACCTTGCATTGGAAGCAAGTAAAAAGAAAGGGAATGAGGTTAGACCACCTCTAATGGTGAGAAACTTTTAAGAGAATCTCACCCAATATAATATTGTTATTTTATGTAATTTAATTAACTCGTTAAATTTTAAATTAGAAAAATAAATTCCACCAATAAAATAGTGACACATCTTACAAGAGTCTCTGAAAAAAATTTTTAGAGGTTTTCAAATAAGAGACTATGGATGCTGGGTTCTCATCCTTTTTTACATTCTTTCTCATCCTTTTTTATTTTTTTTCTATTTTTTTAATCATGAGAGCCCCTTTGAGAAACTACGATTGGGGGTGCTGATTAGAGGCAAAGAAGACCCCAATAACAAGAACAAATAAATATACATCTACGACGGGCTGTAAGCAGTGGCGGAGGCAGCATGCTGCCAGGTGGGTCATTTGACCCATGTGGAATTATTTTTTTTTATATGTTCTTATTTTTTAAAATAAAATAGGTAAAACATTAATAATTTAGCTAAATGACCCCGTAAAATTTGCTCAGAATACACTGTAAATTAAAACTGACCCTGTAATTTTTTTTCTAGCTCCGCCACTGGCTGTAAGTTGTGTCTGAATACTAGACAGCGAAAGGGAAATCCGGTTTTGATGAGTACAAATTCAGATTGGTGAGAAAATCAGGTCAGCCTTCTGGATACGCGAACTGGAAGTCAGTAGAAAGATGGAGAAAGTGTGGTTTGGATAATTCATGAAAGGGTTTTATACTTGCAGATATTTCTCGTGGAAGCGAGGCATCATCACCGATTTCGTTCGTGAATGAAATCAATGAAAACGACAAAGAGAGGCCTGAACATTTCAGCTACAGCAACAATCAGCTTTTTATTAGTAGGACAATTGATCCGCATCATAGATCTATTGGATGCAGCGGTTGCTTTGGCTGGTTATGCTCTATCCATGAAGATCCAAACTGTTATTGCATCAAGAGAAATGGCGGTAAATTACCATACCTTGACCGAGTTTTAGTATGTCGCAAACCAATGATTTACGAATGTGGTCATCCGTGTGCTTGTCCTCATGAATGCAAACTCAGAGTAACTCAGAATAATTTGAAAATCTGTATGGAGGTGTTCAAGACGAAGAAGTATGGCTGGGGATTATGTTTGTTGGAGCTGATCAGAGTGGAACTTTCATTTGCGGGTTTGCTGGTGTGCGTAAGATGATACAAGAAGTATAAGAGGATGATGAGTATGTCTTCAACACTTCTCGTGTTTTTAACCTATTCAAGTGGAAATGAGAACCAGAGCTCGTGGGAGAATATTGTTGGGAACAAACCTCTGAGGTTTATAATATCAAGTCGCGATTGCTGATTAGCGCAAGAAGGGATATGAATGTTAGTCGGCTCATGAACCACAGATGCTCGCCGAATGTGATATGGCAGCCTGTTGAGAGTAATAAGAATCATAAACCATGTTTTCGTATTGCATTTTTCGCGATGATACATATTCCTCCTCTGTTGACTGAACTGAGGTACGATTATGGAATGTCTAAAAGGGTTGAAGAAGAAGATGGGACAAAGGTTTTTAAAGGCAGCAATATATTTGGCTGAATGAAGTGAAATGTTATCAACAAATCAAGGTAAAATGACGCCCCTTGAGGTCAAATAACTCGACTTTGTAAGAATTGGAATATTTCTGGGAAAACTCAATTAAGATTTTTTCTGGATGCATTTATGGTGAGGAAATGGTTTGGATCCAATGGGTTCCAAGGGCCATGAGAAAAGTTTAGGAACACTATAAAGTTCTCTTTTGCTAGAAACTGAAAATACTGAAACACAGAGCTTTAGTACGTCTCTTAATAACCTATTTACCATTATTGATGTTCAGTCTATGACTTTCTTAAGTTGAACCCCATGTTCTAAAAGGCGGCCGCCTAGCCGCCTAATCGGTCACCTAGGCGCTAGTCGGAAGGTGACCGCCCCGATTTATTTCTAGGGGGTGAAAAAAAGCGGTCAACCAATTTTTTGAAAAAATCAATGTTTTTTAAAGAAAATCAACTTTTAATAAGAAAAGTCAACGCCTAATAAGAAAAATTAATATTTTTTTAACCAAAAATCGGCCCAATAATATAGCACATTACCTAAAAAAACACAATTAAGCCCAAAGTAAAAAAAAACATTTAGGCCCAAAGTTATATATAAATATTTTACTTGTTTTGAAAAATAAGTTATATAAAAATATTTAAAAAACATTTTGGCCCAAAGTTGTATATTAAATTTGGATATTTGTGTTGAAAAATAAAAAATCTATTCATAAGTCATATATAAAATTTTAAAATAAATAAAAAATATTCAAAACTAATCAGTGATTAATCACCGATTATTCACCGAATTTCAGCCTAGGTGCTAGTCGGACTCCGTTTGCCTGCCTACCGCCTAGCGATTATTTGAGCACTGGTTGAACCTATTCTTAATCATTATTTTTCAATGCCAATTCTCAGTATTTTGGTGAACTTTTTAAGTGAAATATCTATCTGCTCACCTTTCCTTCTAAATATCTTTTTTTTTGTTCTCTCTTTATAATGCAGAATAAATATCTTTTTTAAGTAAATATCTGTTTGTTCATCGTTCCTAGCTACTAAATATCTTTTTCTCGCATGATAATATAGAGAGTTTTATTTTGTGCTAGGATGAATAGGCACATCCTATTGTGTACATTGCTTTTTCTATAACGGTATGTCGACAATCTTTCTCCATTATAGTATCATAAACATAGTTCTGAATTATTTAAAGCTACTATATATATGTATATATATATATAATACTACAAAAGCTACGTGAATCTATCTTATTGATCGAGGTCTTTAGTCCAACAAGTGGTCGGAATTTTCTTAAAGCACTATGATAGTGTTTTAAAACATTATCTTCCAAAACTACCATTGTCCGCTAGTGCTTCTGAATTTACGTTAATGTTAATAATATATAATTCTTCTCCACCAAAAGATCAGTATAATAATTGCGATGGGAGCTAGTATTTCTTTCAATTAAACGGTAAAGAAAATTTATTTTTAATGTCTCATTATAATTATTTAGTAATTGTATTGATGTCTAACGGTTGTTCCACTAGTAAACTCAAGGATCTTTCCTTGACAGCCTTAATTGTTGATAGAGTTGAACAATTTTTAGTCCATTAGCTGTTACAGTTTTCACACACTCAGTGACATAGGAGCAGCTGATATCCCTCAGATGCTTAATGGACACATGCTACCTGTAAACCACAGTCTTCTATTAACCAATAACCCTTTCTTTTTTAGGTGCACAGCCTCAATTACTACTCTCACTTTTTAGTCATTGAACTTTTCAAAAATTTATAATCTCCCATCCAATCACAAACGTCTAGGATCTTAAGTCTTTTTGAACCATTATTTGTTTATGGCATGTTTTTGTTTTGTTTTGATAACCTTGTTTATGACATGTTGCTCCCTTTTAAAACTGGTTACTGGAGGATCTACGAAATCTCGTAGTTAGAACAACCTTAGTTATTAGGATTCCGACCTTGATATTTGGAGAATTTGTGAAAACGACTAAAATATCAAGTTGATCACTCCATGTATTTTTATATTTGCACGATTTTGTTTTCCATAAATAATTGAAGTAAACCATCATTAGGCTTAGCCTTTCCTCGGTTCCTATACGGTAATATCTTGCACTAAGCTAGTGTGCATACCCAATATGTCCGCCTGTTGTGGAGGAAAGACGCATGATGTAATTATACTATTAAACCAAGATTTAGGGTGAGTAAATTAATATTGAGGCATCAACATGGTATTTGGCACCAACCGTCAGATCAGAGTAGGAGATGCTTGTGATGAGACTAGTTGGAAACTTAAACGTGTTTTTGGTTTGATGGAGGTGAAACATTTCTTACTTATTTACAGATGAACCGTACATTTTCAATAGCGTATGTTGGCATAGATATATCTGGTGTCAAGGCTTTCATAGGATGGGTTTATCACTTGACTGGCGGTTGAGAATCTTACAAGGCCAAGTTTGCTATAGATTAATATCTTACAAGACTTTGACCCATGTAGCTTTAGGTCTGACTTTTGCCCATAAACTTAGGTTGGTTGGTATGCTCTATTATGTGTTGGATCATATTCATATGGAAGAGTAGATTTCATTGTCACTGGGAGCGGTTTTGGAGCATATACGTAGTTTATTAAGTGGGTCGAGTCAAGTGGACCGTAATTTTATCCCGTCGACTAAACACTGCTACTTCACACGAATATTGGCATTCATTACCTGGAAGGCTGGAAACCATTTATTCTGTCTTAGTGACCTTTTTGGTTCTGTGTAGTGATTATGACTAGCACTTATCAATCTTTGGTTATAGATGAAATTTAATGTTTTTGAATAAGAATGCATAATTCACATTCCAACGTAAAAAATAACTGTGCAAAGAGGATTTTGATGAACTCAATAAGATGCTACTGAAAAGTTGGAAATATTCTCTCTGTATACACTTTGTGCTACAGGCCAAATAAAGAAAGACATTAAAAAATTCAAGTGTATGCAGTTTTTTTTTTTTTTTTTTTTTTGCTTTTCTGTTAGAACCTTTCTATGGATAGACATGAATTGTGCTCAGATCTAAAATCTCCTATATACTTTGAGCACAGAATCTGAATTTTGATGATTTCTTGGCATCTAGCTGCTTTCTCTAAGAGTGTTTACTCTTCCTTCAGGTTCTAGAGGAGAAATCCGGATAATTATACTTTCTGTTGGTGCTGCCATCACTTGATCATCATCAGTGAAGTCAACTAAGATCTTTTGGCATGTCTCAACAAGACAGTGTCTGCATTTTGGACAAGTCAAATGTTGTTGAAGCCACTTGTCAATGCAACGAACATGGAACCCGTGGTTGCACTTAGGGAGCAGCCTTAGCCTTTCACCGGAAACAAAATCCGACAAACAGATGACGCACTCTTCGCCAAGCCCCCGTAGGTTCATCTCAGGTGAGTAACTCACGACAGGGAACATCCGAAGAGCCTTCTTCTTGATCCCTTTGTTTGATGAACCGCGTGGTGTTGAAAGACTAGTAATAGGCTCGGAGATCAGGAAAATTGAAGAACGTCTGAGAGTACAACGAATGATGTAGTGTAACCCGATGCAACAGATGATTCCACAGACGAGGACTGAGAGAAGAATCAGGACATTGCCACTGAGGTTGTTCTCATGGGTTATGAGAGGAGATGGTGAAACCGCAGTGGCTCGTTGAGTTGTTTGATCAAATGGGTTATGAAGAAGCAGCTTTCTAGAGACAAAACCACCAAGGAGTTTTTCTTGGAAAGCTTGAGCTGAAGAAGGTAATTCATTTGCAGACATTCTATTCTTTTAAAAAGATTTGAAGCTTCTCTCTGCTTTGATTGGCTTTGTTTGGTTATTGCTTATTAATGTTTTGGGGGAATTCAAAGTGGTCTTATATATATAGCTTGAGATGCTTACTGAGTATTGAGTGGGGACTGAGAATTTTATAATTGAAGACTAAGACCACCTCCAACCATAGTCTTTAACAAGGGATTCTAATTTTGATTTTAATACTTTTTTATTCACTTTAATACACTAGAACCTTTTAATAATTTTTTCATTGGTTTATGGTAGTCTTTTAAAGGAGTCTCTAATAATTGCTTTTTTTGTAATTTTTCAAATACAAACATTTTATTAATACAAACTTAGACATAGAATATAGAAAAACAAAACAAAAGAGAGATGCAAATCATAAATCGGAAATAATAAGATTAGTTGTAATCTTGAGTTATACCAAACATATTTCATAAATACTCAACTAAATCTTTTTTTAATTGATCATGCTCAACCAAAACCCATATATTCAAACATTTTCTTAGAGACAGAGGGTTTTAGTAAAAAAAAACGAAAAAAAATTAAAAAAATATCAAACCAATCATAACGTGACATGTGAGAGGCTCTAATGAGTCTCTACAAACTACTAAATTAGAAACGGTTCTGCTTAAAAACACCATTAAAACTTTTCTTTTTAATTAAAACAGCAACTAGAGACTCTCCTCATCCCCCATTGGAGCTGCTCTAATAGTTTTTACTGAGTACTGAGTGGATTTTTATTCGTTTTATTTTTCAAGTGAGATTTCAGAGGACTTGGGACCCAGAAAGAGCTTTTCCCTGTTTCATGAATCCTTGAGTGCTGATAGTGCATTTTTGCCCATACCTCCTCCAACAACAAGATGCTTGTGTAGGGACTATCACTTTTTCAACATTGAATTTTAAATCTGTTCTTTTTGTCTCACTTTAAATTTTTTTTAAAAAATACTCTTTTCTTATCATGTTTGTCTTGTTGATTCTTGATAAGTGAAATGTTACCAAGAATTGGTGAAATAACGTGACTTGGGTGAGAATTGGAATATTTCTTGGAATACGCAAGTAAGAGTTTTGTTGGATGCATTCGTGATGTGGAAATGGTTTGGATCCAATGGATTTTAGGGGATATGACAAAAGTTTCAGGAACAGTATAATTAAAGTTCTATTTTGCTAGAAATTGGAGATGCTGAAACACAGAGCTTTATGCTTGTCTCTTAATTACATATGGCTATCTTTTGTGAAACCTATCTATTAATTATTTACTGTTCAGTTGCAATTCTCAGTGTTAGTTTTTTGGCGAACAAGTAAATATCTATTTGTTCATCATCCCAACTAAATATCTTTTGTGGAACCTATTCTTTAATTATTTACTCTTCAGTGCCAATTCTCAGTGTTAGTCTTTTGGTGAACTTTTAAGTAAATATCTATTAGTTCATCGTTCCTACTAAATATCTTGTTTTGTCTTGGGGACCCTTTGTCTTGATAATTCTCAGTGTTAGTCTTTTGGTGAGCTTTTTAAGTAAATATCTATTTGTTCATCGTTCCTAAATATCTGTTTCATTTGTTCATGTTCCTGCTAAATATCTTTCTTCCCTTGATAATGTAGAGCACTTCATTATGTGCTAGGATGAATAGGCACAGCCAATTATGTTCAGCTCTTTTGCTTTATTACGTGGTATGTCTACAAAGTTTCTCCATTATATTATTAGCATAGTTCTGAATTTTTTAAGGTGCTATATATATGTTTATTATATTACAAAAAGCTTAGACATGAATCTATCTTATTGATCGAGGTCTTTATTCCAACAAGTGGTCCGAATTTTCTTAAAGCACTACGATACTGTTTTAAAACATTATCTTCCAAAGCTACAATTGTTCTCTAGTGCTTTCTGTATTTACTTACTGTTTAAATCTTAAGGCTACTAATAATAGATATTATTCCCCACAAAAATAACATGATCAAAATTCGTATTTCCTTCAAGGAGATGGTAGCAGAAATTCAGACATCATTAGAGTTTCGTAGTGAATTCATGGAAAATATAAACACAGCTTCAATCATTGAGAGAATTGAACAATTATATACCATTAGCTGTTGCAGTAAGGGCATAACTTACGCTAATCCGTAATTTTAAGTACTTAAATCACTTAAATGCAGATTTCATGCACTCAGTGCATGGTATCAGATCATATCTGATACCACTTGATAATATCCCTGAGATGCTTAACCACAGTTTTACATTATTAACCACAGTCTTACATTATTAACCAATAGCCCTTCTTCTTTGTGCACAACCTCAGTTACTATTCAACTTTTCAATACTTAATTCACATCCCATCCAATCAGGAATGCCTAGGATCTTAAGCCTTATTTGAACCACCATTTGTTTATGACATGTCTTTTCTTTTGATAAACTTGTTTATGACCACTTGCTCTCTTTTAAAAAATGCAGGATCTCCTAAATCTCGTAGTTACAAAATGTGGTCCTTAACTAAACTAGTTGTTAAAAATATTTTACAAAGGGTTGTGGATTCCAGCTTGTATAGCTGGTTTTGAATAACTCAGTTATTTTATAGGTATGTTTGGTGTCAAGGCTCTATCCCAAACGTCAGGTTTATCACTTTACTGGCGGTTGAGAATCTGTGAATTTGAAGTTTGGTATAGCTTGGTATCTTACAAGATTTTATGCATCTCCCAATATAGCTTTTACGTTTGACTTTACTTATAAACTTAGGCCGGTTGGCTTTCCCTATGGTATTTGCTATCCTGTTGACTCATGTGTGTGAGGCATATACGTTGTGTTTTAAGTGGGCCGGGTCAAGTGGATAAAATGAACTTCGTGCATTTGTCACCATCAATCAACCATATTAGCGGTCAGGTCTGGACTGTATTGCAATACCTTGGCATGTATGACTGGGAGATCAATTCTTATGTCCAGTGATTGTGACACAAAATAGTTTATTGACTAGCACGAATCAATCTTAAGGGTTTTAAGGTTTTTGGATATGATTGCATAATTCACATCTTTTTTTAAAGATAAGTTTGATGAACTCAAGTGATCTGCAACTGAAAAGTGAAATATATTCTCTCTGTATACACTTTGTGCTACAGGCAAAAAAAGAAAGAAATAAAAAAATTGAAGTGTATCTTGATTTTTTCTTTTGGAACTCCTCTATGGTTATAGACATGAATTGTGCTCAGACCAAAAATCTACTATCTAAAACTTGAGCAAAAAATTCTGATTTAATGATGGCTTCTGGGCATTTAGCTGCTTTCTATAAAACTGTTTACTATTCCTTCAGGTTCTAGAGGAGAAATCCTGACAACTACACTCTCTGTTAGTGCTGCTGTCACTTGGCTGGAGTCACCTATGATCTTTTGGCATGTCTCAGCCAGACAGTGTCTGCATTTCGGACAAGTCAAATGTTGTTGAAGCCACTTGTCAATGCAACGAACATGGAATCCGTGGTTGCACTTAGGAAGCAGCCTTAGCTTTTCACCGGAAACAAAATCCGACAAACAGATGACGCACTCTTCACCAAACCCCGGCAGGTTCATCTCAGGTGAGTAACTCACGACCGGGAACATCCTAAGAGCTTTCTTCTTGATCCCTTTGTTTGATGAACCGCGTGGTGTTGAAAGACTAGAGATAGGCTCGGAGATCATGAAACTTGAAGAACGCCTGAATGCACAACGAATGATGTAATGTAACCCGAGGCAGCAGATGACTCCACAGATGAGGACTGAGAGAAGCATCAAGACATTCCCACTGAGGTTGTTGTCATGGGTTATGAGAGGAGATGGTGCGACCGTAATTGCTCGTTGAGTGTTTTGGTCGAATGGGTTGTGTAGAAGCAGCTTTCTAGAGATAAAACCGCCAAAGATTTGTTCTTGGAAGGCTTGAGCTGAAGAAGGTAATTCATTTGCAGACATTTTTTACGCTTTGAAAAAGCTTTGAATCAAAGTCTATTCTCTCTCTTTTGCTTGGCTTTGTTTGGTTATTGCTTCTTAATTGTTTGGCGAATTCATAGTGGTCTTATATATAGCTTCAGATGATTACTGAGTGGGGACTGAGAATTCTTTATAATTGAAGACTAATAAAGTGGTTTTCCTTCCTTTTTTCAAGTGAGATTTGAGAGGATTTGGGACCCAGAAAGAGTTTATCTCATGAATCATTGAGTGGTGATTGACTGATTGTGCTGTTGGCCCATACCTCTTCCTACCACAAGATTCTTGTGTAGGGACACTATCACTTGTCCAAAATTGAATATTGAGAAAGTTTCTTTATGGCCTCGCTTTAAAATAAAAATGATTTAAAACTTTATCTTCTAAAGCTACAATTTTCCTCTAGTTCTTTGATCTTTACATGTACTGTTTTTACTTTTAACGCTGTTAGTAGTTGTCCCCCCAAAGAAAGGAACATTATAATAATTGCAATTCTAGGTAACGGAAATTTGAACATCTTGAACGTTCCAGTAGTAAATTCCAGTATAATTTCTTGACAGTAGAGAATTAAACAATTACCGATGATTAGATGTTGCAGTAAGAGTTATTACTAAAGCTAGATCCGGAAATTATCTCCGAAAATGTGGTACTTACTTCTAAATTAGACTTCTTAACTTATATGATGCTTTTCGTTTTTTAAAAAATTTGGTTTGTACAATGTCAGTTCTCTCATACTCAATGTCATATTACCAGATGCTTATTGGACAAACCAGTCTTCTGTTATTAATTGAACTTTTTTTGTGTGCACAACCTATTATTAATTGAACTTTTTAGCACTTTTTTCATATCATATCCAATCAGAGACGCCTAGGATCTTATCATCTTAAGCTTTATTTGAACCATCATTTCTTTATGACAAGTCGACAAAAAATAAACCTTGTGTATGACTTGTTGCTCCATTTTAAAACTGCAGGATATCCTAAATCTCGTAGTTAGAACATGTGGTCCTTAACTAAACTAGTTATAATTTACAATGGGTTGTGGATTCCAGCTTGTTTTGAATCACCCAGTGTGGAGAAATTTATGAAAACGACTACGATATCAAGTTGATCACTCCATGAAATCTTTAATATGTGCAATTTTTTATTCTTTCTTTTTTGAAAATTCTAGACAGAACATTCACCACAATCTGATAAGCTTGAGTACCAATTTGGTAAGAATAAGATGTAAGGGAGTTAAGTTTGAGGCATCAACATGATAATTGGTATCAACCGTCATAGTAGTCAGTAGAGTAGGAGATGTATGAGGTGAGACTAGTTTGAAGTTTAAACGTGTTTTGTTTGATATGGCTGAAGGATTTCTCACTTATCTTGCTTCACACGCTAACTTTTTTATTTATTTATTTTGCTGTGTGACCGTTGAAGATGGATTCTCTCGACCAGGATGGTATTTACAAATAGGGTATTGTGGCATAGATATGGTCTTGAAAGATTCACTTGACTGAATACCATCAGGGTATTGTGGCATAGATATGGTCTTGAAAGATTCACTTGACTGATAGTTAAAAATCTTACCAAGTTTGGTATAGCTTGGTATCTTACAAGGCTATGTGTAACATCCGTGTTTGTGAAAACTTTACCAAGTTTAAGAGAAATATGAAAAATGTAAGGCAGAAATGGGGAAAATCAGGGGTTAACTGAGGAAAGTCGGGAAATGGGTTTAACCGGGTGAGACTAGGTTCAGTCGGGTGATCCTGAGCTAAGTCCAGCTTTTCCCGAGCTAAATCAAGTTTTGCCTAGTTAAAATCAGCTGGCCACGATTTTCAGGAAGTTTAGCTCGGAAATTCTGACAAGCCGCAGGACTTGGTCAGAATTCGGACAAGGTTGGTCCGGAACAGAGAGCCTTGTCGGGAACGGGTGCGCGCGGGAGCGGTTATCAGGTAAAACGCGCTAAGACAAAAGTGCGAGAACGGTTATGGATTTTAGCCGAGTAAACGTAGCGCGAGAACGGTTATCAGTCGTGCGAAAACACGCGGAATCTCAGTGGATCGTGGGAAAGTGCGGATTGTCGCGGGAACGGTTTTTGGGCGGTTTTCTGCGAGAAATCGTGTGAGCGCCTATATAATAAAGGCTTCCGGATCATTTCTCTTCTTCGCGCGACCCAAAAGAACACAGAAAAATTGAGAGAAACAGTTTTAAGAGAAGTTAGTCGAGAGAAAGTCTGTTTAGCCGAGAGCGATCGGATTCTGGCTAAGAGCGAGTGCGATCCTGCCGAGCGTGAACCGGATTCTGCCGAACGATCGTGGGAACGAGTCTGATCGATCGCGAGTTCTTTATTTACCGAATCTGTCCGATAAAAGCTAAGGTGCGTGACCGTGGCCTTGTTTGGTCGTATTCTTATTTAGACTCTAGTCGGTTGCGTGTTATTCTGTGCTTGTCATGACATTTCTACTGGCTATGCCGTGGTGATCGATCCACCTTACCGGCGATCTAGATCAGGCAAGGCGCTCGCGGCTGTGATGCCTGCCGAGGCTTGTCTGGTTGCTGGATGATCGGCCGGGTAAGCGTGTATGGTCATCGCGGGTAGTTTTCTGTTCTGATGAGCATTGGGCTCGATCTTTGTTTGATACAATTATACTTTGGCTCGATGAGAAGAGATGACAGCTCTCACTAAGCAGTTATGTTTGTTTATGCCTCCTTTGTGGATGCATGTAAAGAGGTCTGATCAGCGCGCAAAATATGGCTGGAACGGAATGGATGGTAGGATCGGGTAGTTAAGGTCTTAGTCGATGTTATAGCTTATATGCAAACAATCATTGTACTGAGAACCTCGATTTAATTCAAGTATTCTGTTTTTAATCTACTTATGCACGGCTAAAACTGTCTAAACGAACTTAATGCAAAAAATGCTAAGTAAAAACTCGGATGAAAATTTGACTAAGTGTTAGTTAAAAACGGAAATCCGGGTTAGGGTGCCACAAGTTGGTATCAGAGCGCGGTCGGTTCTAGAACAAGTCTTAGCATAAGTGGGTTAGTGTGTAAACCATCCTTCCAATGCCAAAGCTCCGCGGTAAGGCTGATAATATATATATGTGGTGTTAAGTTAGTTTGCCGGCTAACTTAATAGAGTATTGACCCTTTGCAGATGGCAAAAGGTGATCGAAGAAAGAATAATGTTGGTGAGAAGTCGGCGGCTAGGAATGCCGAGGGTGGGAATCAGGATCAGGTTAATCGAAATACGGGTATTGCTGGGAATGCCGAGAATGCGGCTGCGGCTGCTGCAGCTGGAGCTGTTCCAAACGTTGCTGCTGCCCTGGTTGGACTGGAAGCGGTGTTGGGTTTGTTGACCCAGGTGTTGGCACGATTGCCGGCTGTTGCGGCTGCCCCAGTGGTACCACCGCCGGTCGTGCAAGTGAATCCGCCTGCTGAAGCGGAGGAGGGAGTTGCTGGTGTAAGGGTCCCATCTTACCTGAAGGTGATGGACCACATGCAGAAATTGGGTTTGAAATTCTTTTAGGGAGGAATTAAGCCGATCGAGACTGATGATTGGATCGACCGTCTTAAGAGGAATTTTGAGTCGATCCGCTGCCCGGAGTAGTACAAGAAAGATATTGCCATGCACTATCTTGAGGGTGATGCGCACACCTGGTGGCGCGGTGCTGTTGGCAAGTGCGGGACCGAGTGTGTACTTGGGCTGATTTTCGTGGATTGTTTAAGGCCAAGTACTTTCCACCGGAAGCGCATGATCGGTTGGAGAGTGCGTTCATGGATCTGCGCCAAGGATCCAAAACGGTGCGAGAGTACAAGGCAGAGTTCAACAAGCTGAAGAAGTTTGCCGGCTGGGATATGGGAATCCAGAGTAACCAGATCAAATGGTTCATTCGTGGGCTAAGGATCGATCTGCGTAAGCACTGTGAGATGCGGGAGTATAAGACCTTTCCGGAGCTTGTGGAAAAGGCATCGCAGCTGGAAGCTACTTCCGCGGAATAAGCTAAATTACTCGGTAACGCTGCTGCAGCTGGGCCGAAAAAGGGTAGACCGTCTGGCAAGCCACCCGCGGGTCGTAACGCTGGTTCGACCCAAGGAAAGGTAAAACGTGCGAGCTGACACGCGTCGGGTGCTTGTCTCCGGTGCGGAAACATGGAGCACAAGGTGAAGGATTGTCCGGAAGAGGATAAGGGCGGAAAGAACCCAGGGAACGAATCAGATGAGAGGGTTTGTTTCTATTGTGCTGAGGCTGGGCACATTAAGCCGAGGTGCCCAGAACTGATGCAAGTGAGGCAACACACTGGGAAAAGGCCGAGTGAAGGACAGGCGCCTCCGGCAAAGAGGCAGGCCGTGATGCCGCAGATCTATGCTGTAGCCGAAGAGACAGCAGAGGATCCAAGTTCCTCACGTCCGATCACTGGTATGTCCTATCATTTACCTTAGTAAATTTTCTGTGTGAAAATCCTGAGTGTTGCGTGGATAGCTTAGCAATCTAGGTGATTGTGTAGGGACCTTGATCATGAGTGGTGTGGCAACCCATGTTCTATTCGATTCCAGAGCAACTCATTACTTCGTGAATCCGAACATGGTCGGAAAATGTGGATTTTGCAGGAAACCGGGGGATAACTATGGCTTGGTCCAGGCGGCTGGTGGACAAGTCATGTTAACCCTCGGTAAAGTCAAGGATGTATCGGTAATAGTTGGCAGCCGGGACATTCCAGCGGATCTGGAAATCTGCGAAGTGAAGTCTTATGACGTGATCCTTGGCATGGATTAGCTCGGGAAGTACAAGGCACATTTGAATTGTTGCCTTGGCCGAATTCGATTCGAGACCGCAGAAGGGATTTTGGAGTATCAGAATATCAAACCGACTAAGGGAAGCTTGATTGTTTCGGCAATGCAAGCTGATCGGATGATTGAGAAAGGGTGTGAGGCGTACTTGGCTATGATCACGACCGCCGAGGTAGGACCGGATGTGGAGCTGGGCAGTATTCCGGTCGTAAGTGAGTTCGATGATGTGTTCAGGGCGTTAACGGGTTTACTGCCTGCGCGGTCAGATCTGTTTACCATCGAGCTTGAGTCTGGAACGGCGCCGATACCCAAGGCACCGTACCGGATGGCTCCGGCTGAGATGGCCGAACTGAAGAAGCAGTTAAACGATCTGATGGAGAGAGGGTTTTTTCGACTGAGCAGTTCACCGTGGGGTGCACCTGTGCTGTTTGTTAAAAAGAAAGATGGAAGTTTCAGGCTTTGTATCGACTACCGTGGGCTGAACAGGGTTACTGTGAAGAACAAGTACCTTTTGCCGCGGATAGACGAGCTGTTGGACCAACTTCGAGGGGCGACTTAATTCAGCAAGATCGATTTGACTTCGGGTTATCATCAGATAACCATAGAAGAGTCGGATGTAAGGAAGACCGCCTTTAGGACAAGGTATGGTTACTTCGAGTTTGTAGTCCTGCCCTTCGGGCTGACTAATGCTCCTGCGGCTTTTATGAAGCTGATGAACAACATGTTCCGAGACTGCCTGGATGAATTCGTAATCATCTTCATTGATGATATACTTGTTTATTCCAAGAGTCGGGAAGAGCATGCGGTTCATGTAAGGACCGTGATGAATCGGCTAAGGGAGCATAAGCTGTTCGCTTAGCTCAGTAAGTGCAGCTTTTGGCAAAGGGAGATCGGATTCTTGGGTCATGTGGTCTCGGACAAGGGAGTGTCTGTTGACCTGGAGAAGATTAAGGCAATCACGAATTGGCCTATACCTGAGAATGTCTCGGAGATAAGAAGTTTTCTGGGCTTAGCTGGGTATTACCGTCGGTTCGTTAAAGGCTTTGCGAACATGGCTCAGCCAATGACCCGGTTAACAGGTAAGGACGTACCATTCGTGTGGTCGGCCGAGTGCGAGAAGTGTTTTGCCAAGCTTAAGGAAATGTTGACTAGTACGCCAGTTCTGGCTTTGCCTGAGCCGGATCAGCCGTATGTAGTCTACACGGATGCGTCGCGGATGAGATTGGGTCGGTGCTGATGCAACATGGTAAAGTAATCACCTATGCTTCAAGGCAGTTAATGAAGCACGAGGTGAATTATCCTACTCACGATCTGGAGATGGCTGTGGTAGTGTTCGCGTTAAAGATTTGGCGATCTTACCTTTATGGTGGGAAAGTCCAAGTCTTTACCGATCACAAGAGTTTGAAGTACATATTCACTCAGCCCGAGTTGAATATGAGGCAAAGGCGTTGGATGGAGTTTGTGGCCGACTACGACTTGGATATTGCTTACCATCCCGGTAAGGCAAATCTGGTCGTATATGCGCTAAGTCGGAAGCGGGTTGCGGCTCTGGTCGAACAGGATGTTGAGAGATTGGTCCGGATGGTTGGGACGCTACGACTAGCGGCTTTGACCGATGAGGTGGAACCGTTTTGTTTAGGCGCGACTGATCAAACGGATCTGCTAAGCCGAGTAAGGATTGCCCAGGAAAAAGATGAAAATTTGATGAAATGGGCAAAGATGGATCAGACCGAGTACCAGACTTCGAACAATGGGACGATCTTGGTTAAGGGTCGGGTCTGTGTACCAAACGATAAGGAGTTAAGGAAAGAAATCTTAAGGGAAGCTCACCATTATAAGTTTGCGGTTCACCCAGGATCGACGAAGATGTATCAGGACCTCAAGCGGTATTACCATGGGGTCGGGATGAAACGAGATGTGGCTGAATGGGTTGCCGGGTGTCAAACCTATCAATTGGTTAAGGCCGAGCATCAAGTGCCAAGCGGCTTGTTGCAAAGCTTACTGATTCCCGAGTGGAAGTGGGACATGATCACGAAGGATTTTGTGACAGGATTACCTGTGTGCGAGAGGATGGATTCTATCTGAGTCATTGTGGATCGACTGACTAAGTCCGCACACTTCTTGGCAGTGAACAAACACGATAAGGCGGATGCTTTAGCCAAGTTGTATGTGGAAGAGATCGTTAAGCTGCACGGTGTGCCGGCGAGCATTATGTCAGATCGGGACTCGCGGTTCACATCGGCATTTTGAAGGGCTATGCAGAAGCAGTTCGGGACTAAGGTCCACATGAGTACGGCTTATCATCCACAGACTGATGGTCTGTCGGAACGAACCATAAGGAAGTTGGAGGATTTGTTGCGGGCTTGTGTGTTGGATTGGAGTGGTAAGTGGAAGGATTATCTGCCTTTGGCAGAGTTTTCCTACAGCAATAGTTACCAGGCGAGTATTAGGATGTCGCCTTATGAAGCGTTGTATGGTCGGTCTTGCCGTACACTGCTATGTTGGACCCAAGTGGGGGAGCGCAGCATTTTTGGTCTAGACTTTGTGGAAGAGACGACCGAACGGATCAAAGTTTTGAAACTCAAGATGAAAGAGGCTCAGAACAGACTGAAAAGTTATGCGGATAAGCGGAGAAAAGAATTGGAATTTCAGGTCGGCGATCAAGTTTTTGTCAAACTGATCACTTACAAGGGTAAGGACCGGGCTGCTGCGACGGGTAAGCTTCAGCCGAGGTACATGGGACCGTACAGGATCCTGGAAAAGATTGGGCTGGTTGCTTACAAGCTGTAATTGCCACCAGCCTTGGTCGCATTTCACCATGTGTTCCATGTATCTCAGTTAAGGAAGTGCGTTCGAAATGAGGATTCAGTTACATCCAAACCTCTACCGGACTTGCAGGAAAACTTGTCCATAGAGGGAAGGGCGGTTCGGATTATAGGCCAACGAGTAAAAGTTGTGGGCCGAAAGCAGGTCAAGACGGTTCAGGTTGTTTGGGATTGCGATGGAGAAGAAGAAACTACTTGGGAGCCGGAATCAAGTTTGAAGGAAAAATTTCCTAAGTTGTTTGAGAAGCAACCGAAACAGAAAAAGGAAAAGCCAAGGAAGAGTAGAGATTCGAGAACGAATCTCACCATAAATGGGGGAGACTTGTAACACCCGTGTTCGTGAAAACCTTACCAAGTTGGAAAATTTGGTTAAGGGAAGTATGGAAAATGTAAGACAGAAATGGGGAAAAACCAGGGGGTTAACTGAGGAAAGTCGGGAAATGGGTTTAGCCGGGTAAAACTGGGTTCAGTCAGGTGATCCCGAGCTAAGTCTAGCTTTTGTCGAGCTAAATCAAGGTTTGCCGAGCTAAAATCAGCTGGCCGCGATTTTCGGGAAATTTAGCTGGAAAATTCCGACAAGCCGAGTTTTTCGGGACTTAGTCGGAATTCAGACAAGGTTGATCCGGAACAGACAGTCTTGTCGGGAACAGATGCGCGCGGGAGCGGTTATCGGGTAAAACGCGCTAAGGCAAAAGTGCGGGAACGGTTATGGATTTTAGCCAAGAAAACGTAGCGCGGGAAATGTTATCAGTCGTGCGAAACACGCGAAATCTCAGTGGATCGTGGGAAAGTGCGGATTGTCGCAGGAACGGTTTCTGGGCGGTTTGATGCGAGAAATCGTGTGAGCGCCTATATAATAAAGGCTTCCGAATCATTTCTTTTCTTCGCGCGACCCAAAAGAACACAGAAAGATTGAGAGAAACATTTTTAAGAGAAGTTAGTCGAGAGAAAGTCTGTTTAGCCGAGAGCGATCAGATTCTGGCTGAGAGCGAGTGCGGTCCTGCCGAGCGTGAACCGGATTCTGCCGAACGATCGTGGGAACGAGTCTGATCGATCGCGAGTTCTGTCTTTACCAAATCTGTCCGATAAAAGCTAAGGTGAGTGCGTGACCGTGGCCTTGTTTGGTCGTATTCTTTCCTAGACTCTAGTCGGTTGCGTGTTATTCTGTGCTTGTCATGGCATTTCTGCTGGCTATGCCGTGGTGATCGATCCACCTTACCGGCGATCTAGATCAGGCAAAGCGCTCACGGCTGTGATGCCCGCCGAGGCTTGTCTGGTTGCTGGGATGATCGGCCGGGTAAGCGTGTATGGTTATCGCGGGTAGTTTTCTGTTCTGATGAGAATTGGGCTCGATCTTTGTTTGATATGATTATACTTTGGCTCGGTGAGACGGGATGACCGCTCTTACTAAGCAGTTCTGTTTGCTTTTGCCTCCTTTGTGGATGCAGGTAAAGAGGTCTGATCAGCGCGGAGAATATGGCTGGAACGGAATGGATGGTAGGATCGGGTAGTTAAGGTTTTAGTCGATGTAATAGTTTATATACGAACAATCATTGTTTTGAGAACCTCGATTTAATTCAATTATTCTGTTTTTAATTTACTTATGCACGGCTAAAATTGTCTAAATGAACCTAATGCGAAAAATGCTAAGTAAAAACTCGGATGAAAATTTGATTAAATGTTAGTTAAAAACGAAAATCCGAGTCAAAGTGCTACACTATGCCTATATGCATCCACCGAACTAACTTTTACCTCTGACTTTTACCCATGCATAACTAATTACTTAACTAATTTATCTTTTTCCATTTTTGCGAATAATATAGAAGGTGGTATTAGTTGTATAAGTTGAAATCAATTCTATTAGATTTAAAGTTGTTCAGAATTTAAAAATTTGTTATTTGGAATGATTCATTATTCTTTTTACAATCTATTAGGCCTGGGCATTCGGTTTGGCGGGTCGGTTCCGGGTTAGAACCGATCGGGTTCGGTTCTTTCGGTTTTCGTAAGTTGGACCCAATTGAGAACCGAATACTTTTGGTCCGGTTTCGGATCGGTTCAGGGATTTTACGGGTCGGTTTGAGTGCTTAAATTTAAAACCGAAATGTGTTTAATACACTTGGATTACGGTTCGGTTCGGTTCTTTTTTAGAACCGAAACCAAAAGAAACCAAAATCAGCAACAAAAAAACCCGAAATGTCTTAAAAAAAACCAAAACTGCAAAGTGCAAACCACCATAACGTGCTGAAGTTTTAAACATTGTTAAAAAAACTGAAATGACAAATGACAATAGTCTAAACTTGAAAAACGAAAATCTGAACTGAAACATCAGAATTCCTAAAACACAAGTTGCATGAAGAATAACATAAAAGATAAAACAATGAAAACTGAAGACACGAAGACGCCAACTTGAAGACCTGAGCTTGAACTAGAACCTTGAAGCTTTCATACCTAATACATGAACAAAATACAGAGATGCAAATCAGTTAAAAATTGTCCTTAAAACACGAACACACCAACTCACAAAGTCACAAACATTAGTTCACAAAGTCATAAACATTAGTTCACAAAGTCACAAACATTAGTTCACAAACATTACCTTGTACTCATCAGTTCCACGTTCACAATCTCAAGTCTCAAGTCTCAACAGCTCAGCTTCTTTGCATATTGAATTCAGGGTCATTTTCTAATCAAAAAAAGAAGAACTAAAGGTTAGAAAAAAATAACTAATCAAAGAGATGTTAAAAAGGAATTAACTTACTTCTCATGAGTTCATCTTCAAGCTCCACATCAGCAAGCATTTGTTCACAAGTTGACACTCCTCTTTCATTGATATGAATTTCACTTTTTAACCACTGTTCAGTACACATCAACACCTCCACCATGTAGTGTGTTAAACAGCTTCTGTAGGGGCTTAACACTCTTCCACTTGTGCTAAATGCAGATTCAGAAGCAACAGATGACACTTGCATTGCAAGTATATCTTTCGCAATCATTGAAAGAACCGGGAACTTGCCACTATTTCTCATCCACCAACCCAAGATATCATACTCTGTACCCTTCATCAGCTTTGGTTTATCAACAGCCTCTTTCAAATATATCTCTAACTCATTTGCTGAATCACCAACTCCTGCTTCTTCGACAAGTTCATCATAAATGCTGTCCATTCGTTTATACCCAACTCCATGACTGAGAACACTTATTTCGAATACGTCAGTTCCGATTTGTTCTTGCGACATAGAAAATGTTCCTTGGGACTGAGAAGATGATGGTCCATGTGACCCACTAGAACTGCTTCTGTCCACTAAGCTATTATACTCAGCAAATAAATCCTTCAGAATTGCCTCTATGGAATCATATAAGAGTTTCCCCGCAACACTATTCTTCCCATATAGAGAATCAAAACACAGCTGAGCAAACTTTATCTTCTTCTGTGGATCAAAAACACTAGCCACTATCACAAGCCTATTCATTTCAGTCTTCTCCCTAAATGGATCCCAATATTTCTCTAACTTACTAATCATCGCTAAGGCTCTATCCCTCAAAGTTTGATCAGCTACTTGAGAAGTACTAATCTCCTTAATGTTTGAAGTAATAGTGACAATCTCGTTATACACCTTGTGTGCCGCCACAGATGTAGAAGCAGAGAGCATCAATGTAGATTTGTAGAAAATGACAAGAAATTGAACCAACCTGTCAACTGCATCCCAATCGCTTGAACTTGGTGGTCCAATCCTCTTGTTCCCTTCAACGTGGTCTAGAAAATGGTCACCATAAGGTTTGTCTTCAGCCTGCATCCTCTCAAAAGCCAACCTGAACTTTAAAGCCTGTTCCAGCATGAGACAAGTAGAATTCCATCTGGTCTTCACGTCTAGAAGTAAGCTTCCTCTAGTCATCTTTCCTGTCTCTACTCTAAACTCAAAAAACTTAACTCTGTTTGTAGAAGACCTGACATAGTGAATTGCATTCCTAATAGCAACAATGCTATTATCTTCTTCCGCCAATCCATCCATGTCTATTGGGTCGGTTTCAGGGCGGGTTTACGGATCCGGTTAATATGCCCAGGCCTACAATCTATGGTATCTAAGTAAAGGAAACTTTTAAAAAATATATGGCACTGTATTTTTTTTTTAAAAATCATGATATCATTTGATTTCTACAATAGACTTGAATTCAGTAACAAATGAATTTTACAACAAAAATTTCATCTAACCGAAACAATAGTACGAACCAACAATTAGAGCGGGCCTGAGTAGAAACCTATAAAATATGTGATTCAGGACTGGTAAGTTTAAAAATATTTTAAGGGCCAATTTTTGTTAAAATGAATTAGAGCAGGTGGTTTAAGATGTGTAGAATTTCCTCAAGATCTTAACTTCAAAGTGGATAATGTGAAAACAAATTGGATTAAGGGGCCGATTTTTTTTTTCTGCTTCTACCCTTACCGGCTCAGCCAACAATAACAATTAACATTATTATGAATGGAAAAAAACAGACATTGAATAACCCAGGGGAAAATTCCTTTTAATAAAAAGGTTGAGGTTGTGAAAGTTTTCTCTCAGACACTTATCCCAAAGTTTATCTTAAAAGTTTGAGATCTACTTTTAATCTCAGCTACGTTTTTTTACCACTTATAGTAAGTTTTTTTTAATCTCTTGCCGTGCTTGGCCGGTTCTCACCGGGTTCAGCCCCCGGCGTACCAGTCGGAGGGTCCATTTCCAACGGTAAGCAGTCGTCTTCTCCCTCTGGATACTTGTCTTGGCCTCTTCCTCGTTTTTGTTAGACACCGGCTCTTCTAAGAAAGTCAGATCTAGTGCTCTCTCCACTACAAGATGATATTGGTGCAGAGTAATTCGCTGTGTTTAAGCCATGAACTCCAAAGTTTGTTGGGGATACCTCGCAATTAAAAGAAGGCCAGTTCCTTTTCCTCCTTCGAACCTTCTTACCCTACAAGATTAGAGTTATTCCCTCAAGGAATACCAGTAGAGATTAAGCTAGTCCGGCTACTCCCAAGAACATATAAACTTAGAGTTATTTCCTCAAAGAATATCTACAGAAATCTAAACGCAAAGCCAGGAAAGTGCCTAGATTTATTCCCTCAAGGAATATCAAGCTTTTCTACTCCCGCTTTTCCTAAAAGAAGCGTTCAACATAGAATAATCCACTCTACGGATTTACACCATGATTCGATGTCTTTCATATGACGAAAAAGGAAAGGGTCACGCTGAAAAACCTGAACCACCAAGAGCTGGAAGAGTCAAAGTGTTTCCTTTTGACAACTCCGAACTTATCCGTAGCCATTCTCTTACTTTGGTGGGAAGAATCACCAACCCCAAAATCCAGAAGATGTGGGTTTTTCTCCCTTTCCTAGCGGATCACTGGAGAGTTCAGACCCGCCCTATAGGAACTGATTTAGGCCAAGGACGATTTCAGTTCAAATTCTTTTCTGAAGAAGATATGCAAAAGGGTCTGAGTAACAGACCTTACCATTTCGCCCATTGGATGATTATCCTTCAGAGATGGGAACCAACGGTGGCCAGCTCATTCCCTTCTCAAATCCCCTTCTGGATCCAAGTTCAAGGCATACCGAGCCACCTCTGGTCTGAAGCAACTCTCTTAAGCCTAGCAAATAATATTGGTCAATATGAAGAGATGTAAATATCGACCACCAGAGCCCGAATGAAAGTTACAATAGATGGGCTTCAACCTCTTATTACTTCTTCCATCATCGAGTTTGATAACAGAGACGGAGTGACAGCGGACCTGGTTTACGAACAGTTAGCCAAACACTGCAAAAGATGCTTCTCTCTACTTCATGATGAGACCGAGTGTCCTAAAGGTTCTACTGCAAATCCTCCTGGTGGCGAGCTGCCAAGCCAAGGAAAGAACACCTCACAAAGTATCCAGAGCAAAAACACTACAATATCAAAATATGGATCCCAAAGAAAATATGATCGCGGGAGGCACCTTAGCTCACACTCCGGAACACATTATGAGAGCTCCAACGGAAATTATGAATCTCATTCCTCCTCCTACAATCACAATGCAAGGCCTCTTAAGCATTCTTATAAAGAAAGGATAGAAAGGAAAGATTCTTACTACAAGTTGTACCCTGCGGAGGGAAGATTCCGGTCACACTCCTCAGGAATGTCGAGATCAGCAAATATTCAGGGCTCCACAAGACATAAAAAAAAACATTCAGACCACATGGGTCCCTAAAGTGATCCAACCTGCGCAACAGTCAAAAGCTTCATCAGTTAACATCGAGTTGGGAGCCCCTTCCCGGGAAGAAAATCAGATTATTCGAAAAGAAAAAGATTTTCCCCAGGCAGCAATGGAAGAAGCACTGGGAGAGCTAAGGGAAGTAATGATACAATACTCTAGCTGTGTAGATCCATCTGAAAGCGCTGCCTGTAGAGAATGAGTAAGAGTGGCAGAACAAAATAGTCAGTTTGAAGAATCAGCGGCTCAGATGGTGAGGGCCTCGCTGGCTAGAGCTTCACAGGATTCACCGGTCCAAGGATCACAAGAAAGAACTCCAGCAAAACTGAGGTTGGGACCTTCTCCACCAACCCGAATGGAAGGGCAGGAAGGCTCTCATGACAGAATCCCTGCTCTTCTGAGAATATCACATGAACCAATTGAGGACAAGGCACCTTCTTCTGCAAGAAGAGCCAGGGAGGTACCTGCGGCCAAGAGAAAACCAGGCAGACCACTTGGAAAAAAGAATCATAGCGACCTGATCCTGGTATCCGACTCTCCACAAAAGAAAAGGAAAGTGACGAAAGTAAAGCCCTCACCTAGAAAGCGGTTAACAAGTGCGATTCCACGGTTTGACAAATTATCTAGAATCACATACGCAGCTTCTAAGATCAACTCAAGTAAGATACAAACCAAGGACCTGGGCAATGATAAGGCAGGACCGTCTCGTGGAAAGAGAATTGGATCCAGCGTGCAGAGGACTCAGGCAGATTTTTGGAATCTGCCTCCTCCTCTTTCTTAAAAATTATTAACTGGAATTGTCAAGGGTTGGGGAACCCCGAGACAGTTCGACGGCTCCGGGAAATAAAGAAAAAAACTGATCCAGATATTATATTTCTTTTGGAGACAAAAAACCCCAATGACTTTGTTCTCAAAAAAGTAGAAGATCTAAATTTTGCCAACCATTGTATTGTCCCTCCACACGGCATTGAAGGTGGAGGATTACTATCATTATAGAATCAGGATATAAATCTGCATGTTATATCTTCTTGCCAAAGTTCCATTGATACACATTACACACATTGTCTATGAAGACAAATCTTTCTACTCAACTTTCATATATGGAAATCCAGACAGGAAACTGAGAAAGCAAGATTGGGATTACCTCATCGATCTAGCCCAAATCAGAGATGCACCGTGGTTCTTGACATGGGATTTTAACGACATTCTTAGCAATGATGAAAAAGTGGGAGGTCCTGCTAGAAAAGAGAGCTCTTTTGAGGATTTCCGTACTTTCTTTTCAGAAGGGGATCTGTATGATTTAAGCCACTCTGGAAATGCTTTATCCTGGAGAGGAGTAAGAAGCACTTACAGTATTCAAAGCAGGCTGGATAGAGCTGTATCCAACAGTGAATGGGCTGAGCTCTTCCCAAATGGCAGATGTGAATATTTGCACTTTGACTCTTCAGATCACAGACCTGTCATCTCAGTTTTTAACCCAAAGAGAAAGAAGAGGAAAAAAAACTTTTAGATATGACAAAAGATTGAAGGATAACGAGGAGGTTAAGAAACTTATCTCAAAAGTGTGGTCGGAGAGTAAGAGCGCAAACGTAAAACAGCGAATTGACCAGTGCACATTTGCCATCATTTTCTGGAACAAACAGCACTACAAAGACAGTCAATCTCACATTGAAGAGTTAAAACAAAAGTTGGAAAAAGCACTAACTGATCTTACGCCAAACAAAGCTCTCATAAAATCAATCAAAGACAATCTTCAGGCAGCTCACAAAAAGGAAGAGGCATATTGGAAAAAGAGGAGCAGATAGCTGTGGCTGTTTCCTGGAGACCTAAACACCAAATATTTCCATGCCTCTTCTCGTCAAATGTTTGCCATTAATAAATTCTCAGTTCTGGAAGATAACGAAGGAAAGGCTCATTACGAGGAAGACAAGATAGTTAAATTAATTTCTGAGTATTTCAAAGACATATTCACCTCTAACGCCACTAACCTAGAATCACATGAGAGCATCATCAATGATGCACTGTCTCCCTGGATATCCTCTGAAATGAATCAGTCTTTAATAAGAGAACATTCGGCTGAAGAGATCAAAGAGGCACTCTTCTCAATACATCCGGACAAAGCTCCTAGTCCGGATGGTTTGTCGGCCTGCTTCTTCAGATCAAATTGGCTGGTGGTAAGCAAGGAGATCATCAGAGAGATCCAAGGTTTCTTTGCATCTGGAGTTATGCCTAAAACGATCAATGACACCCATATTAGATTGATTCCAAAGCTGGTGGGAGCCAAAAGAGTTGCTGAATACAGGCCTATAGCACTTTGTAATGTCTATTACAAAGTCAATTCAAAATTCTTATCTCGACGTATGCAACCAATTTTTGAGGTAGTTATTTCTGAAAACCAGTCAGCTTTTGTGCCTAAACGAGCTATATCAGACAATGTGTTAATTACACATGAGGTTCTTCATTTCCTAAAGACTTCAAAAGCTACTGAAAGATGCTCTATGGCGGCTAAAACCGATATGAGCAAAGCATATGATAGATTAGAGTGGTCTTTTATTGAAAAAGCAATGATCATATTGGGGTTTCATGACACCTTCGTCAAATGGATCGTGCAATCCATATCTACAGTTACCTATTCTATTCTTATCAATGGAAGCCCTAGATGATGCATCAAGCCACAAAGAGGGGTAAGACAGGGGGATCCATTGTCACCTTACCTATTTATAATCTGCAGTGAGGTTTTGTCAGGGTTGTGCCACCGAGCTCAGGAAAGGAAGAAGCTTCAGGGCATTAAAGTGGCTAGAGGATGTCCTCGGGTAAACCACCTCTTATTTACCGACGACACTATGTTTTTCTGCAAGGCAAACATCAAAAGTTGTAAAGCACTTAAAGAGGTACTATCAAAATATGAAGCATGCTCGGGAAAACTGATCAAATTTTTATCACCTTCTCCAAGAAAACTCCACACACAAAGAAAAGCTCAATCTTACAGTGTATCAATATAGAAGCTGAGGGTGGTATGGGAAAAATATCTGGGTTTACCAGAACACTCTGGCAGATCAAAGAAAGACATATTCACATCTATTGTGGACCGTATCAAGCAGAAAGCAAAGAGCTGGTCATCAAAACTGTTATCAAATGCAAGAAAGTTGGTGATGCTAAAAAGTGTTCTTTCAGCTATGCCTACCTACACGATGACATGTTCCAAGATTCCAGAATCCCTCTGTAAAAGGATTTAGTCAGCGTTGACAAGGTTTTGGTGGGACTCTTCTCCAGACATCCAAAAAACCAGCTGGATAGCCAGGAAGAAGATGGCCAAACCTAAGGCAGAAGGAGGATTATGTTTCAAGGATATCAGCTGTTTCGATGATGCATTGTTAGCTAAACTAGCATGGAGACTGTTACAGAGTCCAGACAATCTATTAGCCTGAATCCTAAAAGGCAGATACCATGCAGAAACTTCGATATAGAAAGCACTACTAGTGGATCATCTTCGCATGGATGAAAAAGTATTTGCATAGGGAGAGACTTACTAAGTGAGCAGCTTGGATGGGTTGTCGGCATTGGCGAAAAGATTAATGTCTGGAAGGATGCTTGGTGTCCTCAGAGGACAAGTGTTCTCCCTTTGGCCCTCCTCCCTATCATGCAAGGCAACTCAGAGTTAGTGACCTTCTAAATGGCCAATCTATGGTATGGAATGAAGCTCTAATAGAGAAAATCCTACCTGCTTACCGGGATAAGATACTCAGTATCAAACCAAGTCTTCTCCGGACTGAGGACAAACTCACTTGGCTTAAACATCCCTCAGGCATCTAGTCAGTGAGATCGGGATACAGATCAGCCCTGAAACGAAGAGATAAGGAAAACCTTTTAGTACCTGAACTTCTACTTGATTGGAATAAACAGGTTTGGAGGCTCTCTACAGCCCCAAAGTTTAAAAAATTTCTCTGGAAAACCATACATGAAGCTCTACCAGTGGGAATTCAATTGAGTCGCCGGAATATACATGAAAATCACCTCTGTAGAAGATGCAATGAACCCGAAATGACTCTCCATCTCCTCTTCCATTGTCCTTTCGCCAGTGAGGTATGGAAGACGAGTCCTTTTGCATATGAGTTTGATGAGGGCTTAATCCAAGATGTTGCGGAAGGATTGAATCTTGCCCGAGAAAGTTATACTCTCTCGCCGATAGGGTTAGACAAGGGTTTGTTGTTCCTGTGGATCTGCTGGACATTATGGATCTCCGGAAACCAAAAAATCTTCAACTATCAGTCTTTCTCGGAAGCAGAGGTGGTCCTCAAAGCAGTTTTGGATGCCCGAGAGTGGCTTGATGCCCAATCAATCACCCAACCTGCAAAGCTGATCACAGATCCGGAAACCCCACCTCAAATCCAACTTGTACCCGAGGGTTTCATCACCTGCTGCACAGACGCCACCTGGACTCCCCAATCAGAAGTAGCAGGATTAGGCTGGATTTCTCCAGAAGCCAGCATCCTCAATCGGAACACTCTGCATCACTCCTGAATGTAGCTTCTCCTCTCATGGCGGAAGCTCTTGCAATCAGGTCTGCACTGTTCCAAGCCAAATCTTTGTTGTTCAACAGAGTAATTATCAACTCCGATTCTCAACAGCTCATCAAAGCTATCCGATCTAAGTCACCGATACCATCGATCCATGGTGTGATCTCTGATATTTTCATTAGCTCTTCAGACTTCAATGCTATCGATTTTCGCTTTATTCCCAGAGTAGCAAATGATTTAGCTGACTCTCTGGCCAAAAAGGCCTTGTATGAACTGAACTTGGGCTTTTAAAATTTTATAAGAATGGGTTGCATAAAGAGAATAGCCCAGGGGGTCACATTAATTTTCACGTTTAGGTTATTGTAATCTATCATACACGAACAACATAAGACTTTAATTGATATATAATCTTTAGTTAAATAATAATGGATTTTGAATACTTTTTATAAAAAGTTTAAAACTAACTCAAACTCTTTCACGTTAAAGTAACTGTAATCTATCATACATGAATAACATAAAATTTTAATTGGTATATAATCTTTAATTAAATAACAATAGATTTCAAACTCTCTTCAAAAAAATGTTTCACATTGACTTAAACTTTTTCACTTTAAGGTAATTAATCTGTGGATAGCATAAGACTTTAACTTAATCTTTAATTGAATAACAATGGATTTCAAACTTTTTTATAAAGAGTTTCAAATTAAGTCAAACTCGTGAAAGGTGATTGTAATCTATCATACATGAATAACATAAGACTTTAATTGGTATATAATCTTGAATTTAATAACAATAGATTTCAATTATTATAAAGAGTTTGGCAAAAACAAAATACAAAATCAAATAACACTAAATTTTTATAAAGGATTTAAAATCAATCATTAAATAATAGTAGATTATAGTTAGATTTAAACTATATTAAAAACTATATTTAAATAATACCCACATATAGTTAACTTTGAAACCCAAAGATTGTCTTTAAAACCATAGACTAGAGCCTCTGGTGTTTATCCAAGTCTGAACTCGGCAAACAAAATGATTAGTGGAGAAACAAACTCATGTTCCATCCTGACTGATCTTGTCAACGACATACTCTCAAGATTGCCTGCCAAGTCAGTTGCGAGGTTTCGTTGCGTTTCGAAGTTATGGAGCTCCATACTTCTTCGTCCATATTTCACCGAGTTTTTCCTGACCAGATCCTCTGCGCGGCCGCGTCTCTTATTCGCAGTAGAACAAGAAGGCGATGATTGGTGCTTCTTCACTTCGCCTCAGCCGAAAATTCCAGATGATGAGGAGTTGTCTCTTGAAGTAACTGCCGATTGTCAAATGAAGTTCCCTGGAGGCAACACATGTCTAGAATTTTGTGGTCGTGCCTCTGATTTGATCTATTTATGTCCACATATCTCAGAACATGATCAGTGTATAATAATATGTAAGCCTAGCACGGGTCAGTTCACGAGCTTACCTATACCTAAAGAGTGTAATCGGAGAAGCTTTTGGAGAAGTTTTTTAGGGTTTGATCCGATTGGCAAACACTTCAAGGTATTGTCCATTGGAGATCTTGACGCTGATGAAAAGAGATGCCAGTATCAAATTTTGACACTAGGTACTGGAAATGATTCATGGAGGAAGATCCATTGTCCCTTAAACCATTTTCCTAGCAGTGAAGGGATATGCATCAATGGGGTTTTGTATTACTTAGCTGAATATTCTGCTGAACAAAGAGATGGAACTTGTTATATGATAGTTTGCTTTGATGTTAGGTCTGAAAAATTCAAGTTTATATACAGAGATTTCATTAGTTATCGGGATAATACTGAACTGATCAATTACAAGGGTAAATTAGGCGTGGTTACTTGGGAGTATGATTGTCATACTTGTACAATGCGTTCTCTTACATTGTGTTTGTGGGTTATAAAAGATGCCGAGGAACCTGAATCATCGAAATGGTCAGAATATGTCTACACTATTTGGGAGAGTCAATTCGATGGCTGCGATGTTTCCACTTTTTGGGGGAATCCAATCGTTGGTGTGACTGCTACAGGTGAAATTGTTATTTCGACGGAAGATGCATCTAAGCCGTTTTATGTTTTTTTCTTCAATCCAGAAAGGAGCACTGTTCTAAGTGTTGAAATCCAAGGTTTTAGAGCTGCTAACCATGGCGCTTTACAGCAACGTAGTAGAATGGTTAGAGTCTTTGTAGACCATGTTGAGGATCTGAAGTTTATTACTATGTAGACGACATAAAATGCTGCAACATCTATAAGCTCACCAGAACAGAAGCGTGAGGCCAAGAACACATCAACAACATCATCTCAAGCTTACCTTCAATTTGAGAGCATTAACAAAATTGATTCTCTGCGTCTTTCAGATGATCATTAGTTTACATGATTCCTTAAGTTGGCTAAAAGCTTTATTTAACATACAAAGTTGTATTCTCTATGTAAACAATCAAGAAGTTATCAAATAAGTTTCTTAAGAAATTAAGTTTTTATTTAAGTCAGGACCATGGCTCAAGTTGTCTTCACAGCTATGTTATTTAGGATCGAACTAGATATATGCAAATTTTTTTAATTCGTGCGTTCTTCCCTATCAAGCATGTGCGTGATCAGGTCTGTAGCGTATATTTGAATACATTAGCATTCATAACTCTTTTAGCGAATGTGACACATAACAAGATATTGACCAGCACTTATCAGCCTTTGGTTATAGCTGATTCTTAATTTTTTTTTGATAAGATTACATAATTCAGATTTTACCAAAAAAAAAACTTTTCACAAAGAGAAGTTTGATGAAATCGGTGAGATGTAACTGAAAAGTGGGGTTTATTCTCTCTGTATACACTTTATGCTACAAGAAAAAAAAAGAAAGAAAGACAAAAGAAAAATTGTAAACTATTTTATGTCAGTTTTCACTCACTCAATGGCATATTACCAAATGTTATCTGCTATCTGTATGTAATCCAGTATCCTATAACCAATGACCCTTCATTTTTTTGTGTGTGTACATATCCTTTTATTAACTGAACTTTTCAACACTTCATTTATATCACATCCAATCAGAGATGCATAGGATCTTATTCATTGCCCATCATTTCTTTATGACATGTATATTCTTTTCATGATAAACTTGTTTCTCACATGTTGCTCCCTCTAAAACTACAGGATCTTCTAAATATCGTGGTCTTTAACTAAACTAGTTATTAGTAGTTTTATTTACAATGGGCTGTGGATTCCAGCTTGTGTTAATCACTCAGATATCATGATTTATAAGAAATCTAAGTGTTATAACGGATGCGAAAAGATTGAGCTATGAACGTAAAGCAAAAACACAGAATTAACGTGGTTCACCAACGATGAGTTGGCTATGTTCACGGACAAAAAGAGAATGATTTATTAATGGAGGCTGAAGGTTCAGAATACATCAGAATTAGGTGTAACAAGGTTATTTATAGCTAACATCAAGTTAACCTTAAACAGATATGTACCTATTCGCTTAGGCCCACATAACAACCTTAAGCTAGTAGCTTCAGCCCATATAGGAGTTATCTTATCCGAGAAGCTTCGTAGCTTACAATCTGCTAGCTGCTTCGCAGCTTACACAATCTGCTAGCAGCTTTGCAGCTTACACAATCTGCTAACAGCTTCGCAGCTTACACAATCTGCTAACAGTTTCGCAGCTTACAAAATCTGCAAACTCTACCTTCTGCAGTTTTCTGTGTAGCCAGAACCTTCCAGAAGTGGCACCTTCGTCAGGTCGCACCTTTCTCAGGTTGCACCTTCCGCATGTCGCACCTTCCACAGTCTCAGATTCAAGGCATACTAACAAATCTCCACCTTGACTTGAACCCTTAAACAGATGTACTTGACGCACCTTAATGATGCCAGATGTACCCGATTTCTCCTTTTGCCTCAGATGTCCTTTCGGACCAGATGCCCCGAAGGGCCAGATGCCCCAAAGGGCCAGATCAACAGCTTGTGACATTCAGCAATCCAAACAATGTTGGAACTTGCTGCGAGGAACTGGTTTAGTGAACATATCAGAAGGATTATCAGCAATTCCTACCTTTTTAACATTGATTCTCTTCTCATCTCTTAGAAAGTGATACCTCATGTCAATATGATTGGTTCTTTCATGATGAACCTGATCTTAGCTAAGCAAATCGCACTCAAGCTGTCACAGTATACTGTAGCTTGATCATGATGCAAACCCAGATTGCTAACCAACCCTTTTAACCAGATACCTTCCTTAGCTGCTTCTGTCAAAGCCATGCATTCTGCTTCTGTCAAAGCCATGTATTCTGCTTCAGTAGTAGACAACATCACTGTAGGTTGCAGAGTTGCTTTCCAGCTAATAACAGAGTCGCCTAAGGTAAACACGTAGCCGGTCATTGACCTTCTACTGTCTACATCTGCATTATAATCTGAGTCAGAATAACCTGTCACCTGGTAGGGACTCTCACCTCCGTAGATAAGACCAACATCAGATGTAACTCTAAGATAATGAAAAATTCTCTTCACAGCTAACCAATGTTTCTTTTTTGGTTGTCCCATAAACCTGCTAACAACACTGACTGCATGTGCAAGATCTGGTCTTGTACATACCGTAGCATACATCAAACTTCCGACAGCACTAGCGTAAGGAGTCCGAGACATATACTCATTTTCTTCTTCAGACTGAGGAGCAACCGTTGTGAGATGAACGTTAGCTGCGCTTGGAGTATTGATAGGTTTAGCTGTGGACATTCCAAACCTTACTAGTACCTTTTCAATATAGGTTTTCTGTGACAAGAAGAGCTTTTCTGTTTTCTATCCCTGAAAATCTCCATGCCTATAATCTTCTTTGCGGCACCTAAGCCTTTCATCTCAAACTCAGAGCTAAGCGAATCTTTCAGCTTTTAAAAATCACACATCTCCTCTGCAGCTATCAGCATGTCATACACATAAAGCACCAGATAAATATATGATTCATCCTTCAACATTTTGTAGTAACCACAACAATCTTAAGGACTTTTAACGTACTCCAACTTCGTCATGTAGCTGTCAAATCTTTTGTACCACTGCCTTGGAAATTGCTTAAGTCCATATAACGACTTGTTCAGTTTGCACACATAGTCTTCCTTGCCTGGAGCTTCAAAACCCTCTGGTTGGGTCATGTATATCTCTTCCTCTAACTCTCCATGAAGGAAAGTGGTCTTCACATCAAGTGTTCGAGCTCCAAATTCTGACGTGCCACTATTGCTAACAGTACTTTGATAGATGTGTGTTTGACCATTAGTGAAAAAATCTCATTGTAGTCTACTCCTTCTCTTTGACTGAAACCTCTAGCAACAACCCGAGCTTTATACTTGACTCCTTCTGAAGGTGATATCCCTTCCTTTATTTTGAAGACCCACTTGCGAGTGACAATCTTTCTCTCTTGTGGAATAATGACCAGATCCCATGTATGATTTTTATCATGAGACTTCATCTCGTCTCCCATTGCAGCAAACCATTGCTCAGCTTCAACACTTGATACAACTTCATTGTAAGTGCATGGCTCATACGTATCAACCTCTTCTGCCACATGCAGTGCATATCCGACCAAATCCTCAAAGCCATATCTCACAGGTGGTCCAACGCCAATCCTCTTGGGTCGATCTTTTGCAATACTATATTTTGCAACTCCAGATGGTTGAGATTCAGATACAGTAGGTTCCAAAAGAACATTTTCTGTTTGCTCCTCATGACCCTCTTTGTGTTGCTGCAAATCACTCTTGTCATGATCGTCATGCAGCTCCACCTGCTTGTCGAAACTCTCATTATCTGCAACAGCTGTAGGCTCTGCTGAGCATCTGAACATAGAACTTTCATCAAAGACAATGTTACTGCTTGTAATAACCCTCTTCTCTGATGGAGACCATATCCTTTACCCCTTAACTCCATCTCCATAGCCTACGAAAACTCCTTTCCTTGCTCTTGGTTCTAGTTTACCTTCACTTACATGATAGTAAGCTGTGCAACCAAAAACTTTCATATTTGAGTAATCAGCACATGTACCTGGCCACATCTCAGTAGGTGTCTTGCACTTGATACTTGTATGTGGTGCATGGTTTATTAAGTAGCAAGCTGTACTTACAGATTCAGACCAAAACCTGTTTTTCTAAACAATCATTAGAGAGCATTCACCTCGCTCTCTCCAGTAACGTCTGGTTCATCCGCTCACCTACACCATTATGTTGGGGTGTATCTCTGACTGTGTGATGACGTGAAACACCTTCATCTCTACACAACTGATTGAACTCAAATAAACAGAAGTCCAAACCATTATCAGTTCGAAACCTCTTGATCTTTTTCCTTGTTTGATTTTCAACTAGAGCTTTCCACTCCTTGAAGTTTTTAAAAGCTTCACTTTTATGAAGCTTCACTTTTATGCTTCAGTATGAACACCCAAATCTTCCGTGAGTAGTCATCAATCATAGACACGAAGTACCTGTGACCTCCAAAAGATTTCACCCGAGACGGACCCCAACAATCTGAGTGAAAGTAGTCCAACGTACCTTTTCTTTTATGAATAGCCTTAGGAAACTTGTTGCAATGAAGCTTTCCAAAAATGCAGTGTTCACAAAACTCTAGACCCTTAACCTCATGGCCACAAAGAAGATCCTCCTTAGACAAAATTTGCATACCTCTTTCACTCATATGACCAAGCCTCATATGTTATATGTAGCTTTGTCAAATCTTCCTTACGAACCTTAGAATAACATTGGTTGAACCTGTGATTGTGGAGCCTTGCAGAAAATATAAAGTACCATGTAAACTTTCAAAACTCCGTCACCACCTGAATACTTAAACCCTCTACTGTCTAAAAGACTTAGAGATATCGAGTTTTTTGTCATAGACAGAACATGTCTGACATCTCTTAAGGTGCAGAATCTACCATCATGTGTCCTGATCTTGATCGAACAAATTCCAACAACCTTGCAAGCAGAACTGTTAGCTACATTATGCTACCATCATCTACATACTCATATGTGTAAGACCACTCTCTCCTAAAGCACATATGGTAAGAAGCTCCAGTGTCTAGAACCCACACATCTGAGGAATGTGTCTGTTCATATACAGCCAGTGCAAAGTCTACTTCAGACTCGCTGTCATTCTCTGCTACAACAACAGCAACTGACTGCTTCTTCTTCTTCTTAGGACAATCTGTTTTCCAGTGCCCATTTTCTTTACAGTAATTGCAGATATCATTTGGTTTCGGATCATTCGAAACATATCGTTTTGCATTCTTCTGCTTGTTATTTCCACGCTGACAAACAGTCCATAAGCTTGATTATCTGCACCTGTACAAGACGTCTGATGTCGCAGCTCTCTACTATGAAGTGACGAGCGAACCTCTTCCAAAGATACAGTATCTTTACCGGCTATAAACGATTGCACAAAGTTTTCGTATGATAGTGGTAGAGATACCAATAGAAGTAGAGCAGCATCCTCATCCTCCACCTTAATATCGATATTACGTAGCTCTAGTAATAGCGTGTTTAGCTGATCTAAGTGATCTCTGAGGTTCGTACCCTCATGCATTCTTAACCCGAAAAGACGTTGTTTCAAAAGCAACTTGTTTGTAAGAGACTTTGTCATATACAATGTCTCCAACTTCCCCCATAAACCAACATCAGTCGTTTCATTTGAAACCTCAACAATGATGTCATCTGCAAGACAAAGCAAAATTGATGCATGTGCCTTCTCTTCCAGACTCGCCATCTCAGCAGCGTCACCCTTGTTATTTTTAACTAATGGCACCCACAAGCCTTGTCGCTTCAGCAACGCTTGCATCTTGATTTGCCAGAGACTAAAATTGTTTCTCCCTGAAAATCAGATTATTCGAAAAGAAAAAGATCTTCCCCAGGCAGCAATGCAAGAAGCCCTGGAAGAGCTAAGGGAAGTAATGATACAATACTCTAGCTGTGTAGATCCATCTGAAAGCGCTGCCTGTAGAGAATGAGTAAGAGTGGCAAAACAAAATAGTCAGTTTGAAGAATCAGCGGTTCAGATGGTGAGGGCCTCGCTGGCTAGAGCTTCGCAGGATTCACCGGTCCAAGGATCACAAGAGAGAACTCCAGCAAAACTGAGGTTGGGACCTTCTCCACCAACCCGAATGGAAGGGCAGGAAGGCTCTCATGACAGAATCCTTGCTCTTCTGAGAATATCACAGGAACCAATTGAGGACAAGGCACCTTCTTCTGCAAGAAGAGCCAGGGAGGTACCTCCGGCCAAGAGAAAACCAAGCAGACCACCAGGAAAAAAGAATCATAGAGACCCGATCCCGGTATCCGACCCTCCACAAAAGAAAAGGAAAATGACAAAAGTAAAGCCCTCACCTAGAAAGCGGTTAACAAGTGTGATTCCACGGTTTGACAAATTATCTAGAATCACATACGCAGCTTCTAAGATCAACTCAAGTAAGATACAAACTAAGGACCTGGGGAATGATAAGGCAGGACCGTCTCGTGGAAAGAGAATTGGATCCAGCGTGCAGAGGACTCAGGCGGATTTTCAGAATCTACCTCCTCCTCTTTCTTAAAAGTTATTAACTGGAACTGTCAAGGGTTAGGGAACCCCGAGACAGTTCGACGGCTCCGGGAAATAAAGAAAAAAACTGATCCAGATATTATATTTCTTTCGGAGACGAAAAAACCCCAATGACTTTGTTCTCAAAAAAGTAGAAGATCTAAATTTTGCCAACCATTGTATTGTCCCTCCACACGGCATTGGAGGTGGAGGATTACTATCATTATAGAATCAGGATATAAATCTGCATGTTATATCTTCTTGCCAAAGTTCCATTGATACACATTACACACATTGTCTATGAAGACAAATCTTTCTACTCAACTTTCATATATGGAAATCCAGACAGAAAACTGAGAAAGCAAGATTGGGATTACCTCATCGATCTAGCCCAAATCAGAGATGCACCGTGGTTCTTGACATGGGATTTTAACGACATTCTTTGCAATGATGAAAAAGTGGGAGGTCCTGCTAGACAAGAGAGCTCTTTTGAGGATTTTCGTACTTTCTTTTCAGAAGGGGATCTGTATGATTTAAGCCACTCTGGAAATGCTTTATCCTGGAGAGGAGTAAGAAGCACTTACAGTATTCAAAGCAGGCTGGATAGAGCTGTATCCAACAGTGAATGGGCTGAGCTCTTCCCAAATGGCAGATGTGAATATTTGCACTTTGACTCTTCAGATCACAGACCTGTCATCTCAGTTTTTAACCCGAAGAGAAAGAAGAGGAAAAAAACTTTTAGATATGACAAAAGATAGAAGGATAACGAGGAGGTTAAGGAACTTATCTCAAAAGTGTTGTCGGAGAGTAAGAGCGCAAACGTAAAACAGCGAATTGACCAGTGCACATTTGCCATCATTTTCTGGACCAAACATCACTACAAAGACAGTCAATCTCACATTGAAGAGTTAAAACAAAAGTTGGAAAAGGCACTAACTGATCTCACGCCAAACGAAGCTCTCATAAAATCAATCAAAGACAATCTTCAGGCAGCTCACAAAAAGGAAGAGGCATATTGGAAAAAGAGGAGCAGACTGTTTCTTGGAGACCTAAACACCAGATATTTCCATGCCTCTTCTCGTCAAATGTTTGCCATTAATAAATTTTCAGTTCTGGAAGATAACGAAGGAAAGGCTCATTACGAGGAAGACAAGATAGTTAAATTAATTTCTGAGTATTTCAAAGACATATTCACCTCTAACGCCACTAACCTAGAATCACATGAGAGCATCATCAATGATGCACTGTCTCCCTGGATATCCTCTGAAATGAATCAGTCTTTAATAAGAGAACATTCGGCTGAAGAGATCAAAGAGGCACTCTTCTCAATACATCCGGACAAAGCTCCTAGTCCGGATGGTTTGTCGGCCTGCTTCTTCAGATCAAATTGGCTGGTGGTAAGCGAGGAGATCATCAGAGAGATCCAAGGTTTCTTTGCATCTGGAGTTATGCCTAAAAGGATCAATGAAACCCATATTAGATTGATTCCAAAGCTGGTGGGAGCCAAAAGAGTTGCTGAATACAGGCCTATAGCACTTTGTAATGTCTATTACAAAGTCAATTCAAAAATCTTATCTCTACGTATGCAACCAATTTTCGAGGCAGTTATTTCTGAAAACCAGTAAGCTTTTTTGCCTAAACATGCTATATCAGACAATGTGTTAATTACACATGAGGTTCTTCATTTCCTAAAGACTTCAAAAGCTACTGAAAGATGCTCTATGGCAGTTAAAACCGATATGAGCAAAGCATATGATAGATTAGAGTGGTCTTTTATTGAAAAAGCAATGATCAGATTGGGGTTTCATTACACCTTCGTCAAATGGATCGTGCAATGCATATCTACAGTTACCTATTCTATTCTTATCAATGGAAGCCCTAGATGATACATCAAGCCACAAAGAGGGGTAAGACAGGGGGATCCATTGTCACCTTACCTGTTTATAATCTGCAGTGAGTTTTTGTCAGGGTGGTGCCACCGATCTCAGGAAAGGAAGAAGCTTCAGGGCATTAAAGTGGCTAGAGGATGTCCTCGGGTAAACCACCTCTTATTTACCGACGACACTATGTTTTTCTGCAAGGCAAACATCAAAAGTTGCAAAGAACTTAAAGAGGTACTATCAAAATATGAAGCATGCTCGGGAAAACTGATCAAATTTTTATCACCTTCTCCAAGAAAACTCCACACACAAAGAAAAGCTCAATCTTACAGTGTATCAATATAGAAGCTGAGGGTGGTATGGGAAAATATCTGGGTTAACCAGAACACTGTGGCAGATCAAAGAAAGACATATTCACATCTATTGTGGACCGTATCAAGCAGAAAGCAAAGAGCTGGTCATCAAAACTATTATCAAATGCAGGAAAGTTGGTGATGCTAAAAAGTGTTCTTTCAGCTATGCCTACCTACACGATGATATGTTCCAAGATTCCAGAATCCCTCTTCTCCAGACATCCAAAAAACCAGCTGGATAGCCAGGAAGAAGATGGCCAAACCTAAGGCAGAAGGAGGATTATGATTCAAGGATATCAGCTGTTTCAATGATGCATTGTTAGCTAAACTAGCATGGAGACTGTTACAGAGTCCAGACAATCTATTAGCCCGAATCCTAAAAGGCAGATACCATGCAGAAACTTCGTTATAAAAAGCACTACTTGTGGATCATCTTCGCATGGATGAAAAAGTATTTGCATAGGGAGAGACTTACTAAGTGAGCAGCTTGGATGGGTTGTCGGCATTGGCAAAAAGATTAATGTCTGGAAGGATGCTTGGTGTCCTCAGGGGACAAGTGTTCTCCCTTTGGCCCTCCTCCCTATCATGCAAGGAAACTCAGAGTTAGTGACCTTCTAAATGGCCAATCCATGGTATGGAATGAAGCTCTAATAGAGAAAATCCTACCTGCTTACCGGGATAAGATACTCAGTATCAAACCAAGTCTTCTCCGGGCTGAGGACAAACTCACTTAGCTTAAACATCCCTCAGGCATCTAGTCAGTGAGATCGGGATACAGATCCGGAAAACCTTTTAGTACCTGAACTTTGATTGGAATAAACAGGTTTGGAGGCTCTCTACAGCCCCAAAGATTAAAAATTCTATCTGGAAAACCATACATGAAGCTTTACCAGTGGGAATTCAATTGAGTCGCCAGAATATACATGAAAATCACCTCTACAGAAGATGCAATGAACCCGAAACGACTCTCCATCTCCTCTTCCATTGTCCTTTTGCCAGTGAGGTGTGGAAGACGAGTCCTTTTTCATATGATTTTGATGGGGGCTTAATCCAAGATGTCGCGGAAGGATTGAATCTTGCCCGAGAAAATTATACTCTCCCGCCGATAGGTTTAGACAAGGGTTTGTTGTTCTGGTGGATCCGCTGGACATTATGGACCTCCAGAAACCAAAAAATCTTCAACGATCAGACTTTCTCGGAAGCAGAGGTGGTCCTCAAAGCAGTTTTGGATGCCCGAGAGTAGCTTGATGCCCAATCAATCACCCAACCTGCAAAGCCGATCACTGATCCAGAAACCCCACATCAAATCCAACTTGTACCCGAGGGTTTCATCACCTGCTGCACAGACGCCGCCTAGACTCCCCAATCGGAAGTAGCAGGATTAGGCTGGTCTTTCTCCGGAAGCCAGCATCCTCAATCGGAACACTCTGCGTTACTCCTGAATGTAGCTTCTCCTCTCATGGCGGAAGCTCTTGCAATCAGGTCTGCACTGTTCCAAGCCAAATCTTTGTTGTTCAACAGAGTAATTATCAACTCCGATTCTCAACAGCTCATCAAAGCTATCCGATCTAAGTCACCGATACCATCGATCCATGGTGTGATCTCTGATATTTTCATTAGCTCTTTAGACTTCAATGCTATCGATTTTTGCTTTATTCCAAGAGCAGCAAATGATTTAGCTGACTCTCTGGCCAAAAAGGCCTTGTATGAACTGAACTTGGGCTTTTAAAATTTTATAAGAATGGGTTGCATAAAGAGAATAGCCCAGGGGGTCACATAATTTTTCACGTTAAGGTAATTGTAATATATCATACACGAACAACATAAGATTTCAATTGATATATAATCTTTAGTTAAATAATAATAGATTTTGAATACTTTTTATAAAAAATTTAAAACTAACTCAAACTCTTTCACGTTAAAGTAACTGTAATCTATCATACATGAATAACATAAAATTTTAATTGGTATATAATCTTTAATTAAATAACAATAGATTTGATACTCTTTTTAAAAAAATGTTTCACATTGACTTAAACCTTTTCACTTTAAGGTAATTAATCTGTGGATAGCATAAGACTTTAACTTAATCTTTAATTGAATAACAATGGATTTCAAACTTTTTTATAAAGAGTTTCAAATTAAGTCAAACTCGTGAAAGGTGATTGTAATCTATCATACATGAATAACATAAGACTTTAATTGGTATATAATCTTGAATTTAATAACAATAGATATGATTTTTTAATGTTTTGCGAACAACAAAAAACGTCGCATAAAACTCTAAATTAATATAAAAACAAGAAATAATTATTTTAATGGCTCATAAAGTTTTTCTTATACATAACATAGGAATATTGATATATATATATATATATATATATATATTGTGTAATTACGCTACATACAGCTTGTTCGTAGCTCTCTTTCTATGAGGGAAGGATTGGTTATCATTGCCTCCTCGTACACACGTAGAGTGATTATATCCATGTATTTGATCGCATTTCTGATCTGAAACACCAAAAACCACAATCACTAAAATAAAAGTAACAAAAAAAAATCTGTATTTTGGATATGACACATATACAAAAGTAATTTTTATCTTGAAAAGTCATTCTCTTACAATAAAAAAAAAATGCATTGAACTTGTAGTGTTACCACTTCGTAAAGCACACCCGAGAAAATTGAACGACACTAAAATAAATTCAAAGAACCAAGAGTCATAATCATATGTTATTATAAAATAGAGCGGCATTCCACCTATTTTTTAGCTTTCTCTTACACGCTCAAAGAGCTTCAGAAATCATATATAGTGCCACTGCAGTCACGTTCATAACCAACATTGGGAAAAAATTAAGGTCTTCAAATAAATAGTTTTTATTTATTGCATGCATAAAAAATTGTGATATTTTTGTATTCGTAATGCTCTGCTGCCTAACAATATTAGGTTTAGAGCAGATGATATAACAAACAAAGTTGAAGTTTTAGAGGTATTTTGTTTTCTGTTCAATTTCTGTTTATAGTTTTCGTGCATCTTTTGTAGATACATAAATCTGACATATAGTGAATGTTTAACTCAATCTAAAATTAGCTATAAAATTTTCTTACGTAGCGCCTTGTTTTTCTATCACATAGACAAAATTCTTTATGTATCAGGAGAATATAACGCCCAAGCTTTAACATATTTATTCTATTGACGTCCGGATTTAAAATCAATCATTAAATAATAGTAGATTATATTTAGATTTAAACTCTATTAAAAACTATATTTAAATAACACACACATATAGTTAACTTTGAAACCCAAAGATTGTCCTTAAAACCATAGACTAGAGCCTCTGGTGTTTATCCAAGTCTGAACTCGGCAAACAAAATGATTAGTGGAGAAACAAACTCATGTTCCATCCCGACTGATCTTGTCAACGACATACTATCAAGATTGTCTGCCAAGTCAGTCGCGAGGTTTCGTTGCGTTTCGAAGTTATGGAGCTCCATACTTCTCCGTCCATATTTCACCGAGTTGTTCCTAACCAGATCCTTTGCGCGGCCGCGTCTCTTATTTGCAGTGGAACAAGAAGGTGATGATTGGTGCTTCTTCACTTCACCTCAGCCGAAAAATCCAGATGATGAGGAGTTGTCTCTTGAAGTAACTGCTGATTGTCAAATGAAGTTCCCTGGAGGCAACACATGTCTAGAATTTTGTGGTCGTGCCTCTGATTTGATCTATTTATGTCCACATATCTCAGAACATGATCAGTGTATAATAATATGTAAGCCTAGCACGGGTCAGTTCACGAGCTTACCTATACCTAAAGAGTGTAATCGGAGAAGCTTTTGGAGAAGTTTTATAGGGTTTGATCCGATTGGCAAACACTTCAAGGTATTGTCCATTGGAGATCTTGACGCTGATGAAAAGAGATGCCAGTATCAAATTTTGACACTAGGTACTGGAAACGATTCATGGAGGAAGATCCATTGTCCCTTAAACCATTTTCCTAGCAGTGAAGGGATATGCATCAATGGGGTTTTGTATTACTTAGCTGAATATTCTGCTGAACAAAGAGATGGAACTTGTTATATGATAGTTTGCTTTGATGTTAGGTCTGAAAAATTCAAGTTTATATACACAGATTTCATTAGTTATCGGGATAATACTGAACTGATCAATTACAAGGGTAAATTAGGCGTGGTTACTTGGGAGTATGATTGTCATACTTGTACAATGCGTTCTCTTACATTGTGTTTGTGGGTTATAAAAGATGTCGAGGAACCTGAATCATCGAAATGGTCAGAATATGTCTACACTATTTGGGAGAGTCAATTTGATGGCTGCGATGTTTCCACTTTTTGGGGAAATCCAATCCTTGGTGTGACTGCTACAGGTGAAATTGTTATTTCGACGGAAGATGCATCTAAGCCGTTTTATGTTTTTTTCTTCAATCCAGAAAGGAGCACTGTTCTAAGTGTTGAAATCCAAGGTTTTAGAGCTGCTAACCATGGCGCTTTACAGCAACATAGTAGAATGGTTAGAGTCTTTGTAGACCATGTTGAGGATCTGAAGTTTATTACTATGTAGACAACATAAAATGCTGCAACATCAATAAGCTCACCAGAACAGAAGCGTGAGGCCAAGAACACATCAACAACATCATCTCAAGCTTACCTGCAATTTGAGAGCATTAACAAAATTGATTCTCTGCGTCATTCAGATGATCATTAGTTTACATGATTGCTTCCATAAGTTGGCTAAAAGCTTTATGTAACATACAAAGTTGTATTCTCTATGTAAACAATCAAGAAGTTATCAAATAAGTTTCTTAAGAAATTAAGTTTTTATTTAAGTCAGGACCATGGCTCAAGTTGTCTTCACAGCTATGTTATTTAGGATCGAAGTAGATAGATGCAATTTTTTTTCAATTCGTGCGTTCTTCCCTATCAAGCATGTGCGTGATCAGGTCTGTAGTGTATATTTGAATACATTAGCATTCATAACTCTTTTAGCGAATGTGACACATAACAAGATATTGACCAGCACTTATCAGCCTTTTGTTATAGCTGATTCTTAATTTTTTTCGATAAGATTACGTAATTCACATTTTACCGAAAAAAAACTTTTCACAAAGAGAAGTTTGATGAAATCGGTGAGATGTAACTGAAAAGTGGGGTTTATTCTCTCTGTATACACTTTATGCTACAAGAAAAAAAAAAGAAAGACAAAAGAAAAATTGTAAACTATTTTATGTCAGTTTTCACTCACTCAATGGCATATTACCAAATGTTATCTGCTATCTGTATGTAATCCAGTATCCTATAACCAATGACCCTTCGTTTTTTTTGTGTGTACATATCCTTTTATTAACTGAACTTTTCAACACTTCATTTATATCACATCCAATCAGAGATGCATAGGATTTTAATCATTGCCCATCATTTCTTTATGACATGTTTATTCTTTTAATGATAAACTTGTTTCTGACATGTTGCTCCCTTTAAAACTGCAGGATCTTCTAAATATCGTGGTCTTTAACTAAACTAGTTATTAGTATTTTTATTTACAATGGACTGTGGATTCCAGCTTGTGTTAATCACTCAGATATCATGATTTATAAGAAATCTATGTGTTATAACGGATGCGAAAAAATTAAGCTATGAACGTAAAGCAAAAACACAGAATTAACGTGGTTCACCAACGATGTGTTGGCTACGTTCACGGACAAAAAGAGACTGATTTATTAATGGAGGCTGAAAGTTCAGAATACATCAGAATTAGGTGTAACAAGGTTATTTATAGCTAACATCAAGTTAACCCTAAACAGATTTGGACCTATTCGCTTAGGCCCACATAACAACCTTAAGCTAGTAGCTTCGGCCCATATAGGAGTTATCCTATCCGAGAAGCTTCGTAGCTTACAATCTGTTAGCAGCTTCGCAGCTTACATAATCTGCTAGCAGCTTTGCAGCTTACACAATCTGCTAACAGCTTCGCAGATTACACAATCTGCTAACAGCTTCGCAGCTTACACAATCTGCTAACAGTTTCGCAGCATACAAAATCTGCAAACTCCACCTTCTGCAGTTTTCTGTATAGCCAGCACCTTCCAAAAGTGGCACCTTCGTCAGGTCGCACATTTCTCAGGTCGCACCTTCCGCAGGTCGCACCTTACACAGTCTCAGATTCAAGACATACTAACAAATCTCCACCTTGACTTGAACCCTCAAACAGATGTACTTGACGCACCTTAATGATTCCAGATGTACCCGATTTCTCCTTTTGCCTCAGATGTCCTTTCGGACCAGACGCCCCGAAGGGCCAGATGCCCCAAAGGGCCAGATCAACAGCTTGTGACGTTCAGCAATCCAAACAATGTTGGAACTTGCTGCGAGGAACTGATTTAGTGAACATATCAGAAGGATTATCAGCAGTTCCTACCTTTTTGACATTTATTCTCTTCTTATCTCTTAGAAAGTGATACCTCATGTAAATATGATTGGTTCTTTCATGATGAACCTGATCTTAGCTAAGCAAATCGCACTCAAGCTGTCACATTATACTGTAGCTTGATCATGATGCAAACCCAGATTGCTAACCAACCCTTTTAACCAGATACCTTCCTTAGCTGCTTCTGTCAAAGCCATGTATTCTGCTTTAGTAGTAGACAACATCACTGTAGGTTGCAGAGTTGCTTTCCAGCTAATAACAGAGTCGCCTAAGGTAAACACGTAGCCGATCATTGACCTTCTACAGTATACATCTGCAGTATAATCTGAGTCAGAATAACCTGTCACCTGGCAGGGACTCTCACCTCCGTAGATAAGACCAAGATCAGATGTACCTCTAAGATAATGAAAAATTCTCTTCACAGCTAACCAATGTTTCTTTTTTGGTTGTCCCATAAACCTGCTAACAACACTGACTGCATGTGCAAGATCTGGTCTTGTACATATCGTAGCATACATCAAACTTCCGACAGCACTAGTGTAAGGAGTCCGAGACATATACTCCTTTTCTTCTTCAGACTGAGGAACAACCGTTGTGAGATGAACGTTAGCTGCGCTTGGAGTATTGATAGGTTTAGCTGTGGAAATTCCAAACCTTACTAGTACCTTTTCAATATAGGTTTTCTGTGACAAGAAGAGCTTTTCTGTTTTCTATACTGAAAATCTCCATGCCTATAATCTTCTTTGCCGCACCTAAGCCTTTCATCTCAAACTCAGAGCTAAGCAAATCTTTCAGCTTTTAAAAATCACACATCTCCTCTGCAGCTATCAGCATGTCATACACATAAAGCACCAGATAAATATATGATTTATCCTTCAACCTTTTGTAGTAACCACAACAATCATAAGGACTTTTAACGTACTCCAACTTCGTCATGTAGCTGTCAAATCTTTTGTATCACTGCCTTGGAGATTGCTTAAGTCCATATAACGACTTGTTCAGTTTGCACACATAGTCTTCCTTGCCTGGAGCTTCAAAACCCTCTGGTTGGGTCATGTATATCTCTTCCTCTAACTCTCCATGAAGGAAAGTGGTCTTCACATCAAGTGTTCGAGCTCCAAATTCTGATGTGCCACTATTGCTAACAATACTTTGATAGATGTGTGTTTGACCATTAGTGAAAAAATATCATTGTAGTCTACTCCTTCTCTTTGACTGAAACCTCTAGCAACAACCCGAGCTTTATACTTGACTCCTTCTGAAGGTGATATCCCTTCCTTTATTTTGAAGACCCACTTGCAAGTGACAATCTTTCTCTCTTGTGGAATAATGACCAGATCCCATGTATGATTTTTATCATGAGACTTCATCTCGTCTCCCATTGCAGCAAACCATTGCTCAGCTTCAACACTTGATACAACTTCATTGTAAGTGCATGGCTCATACGTATCAACCTCTTCTGCCACATGCAGTGCATATCCGACCATATCCTCAAAGCCATATCTCACAGGTGGTCCAACGCCAATCCTCTTGGGTCGATCTTTTGCAATACTATATTTTGCAACTCCAGATGGTTGAGTTTCAGATACAGCAGGTCCCAAAAGAACATTTTTTGTTTATTCTCATGACCCTCTTTGTGTTGCTGCAAATCACTCTTGTCATGATCGTCATGCAGCTCCACCTGCTTGTCGAAACTCTCATTATCTGCAACAGCTGTAGGCTCTGCTGAGCATCTGAACATAGAACTTTCATCAAAGACAATGTTACTGCTTGTAATAACCCTCTTCTCTGATGGAGACCGTATCCTGTACCCCTTAACTCCATCTCCATAGCCTACGAAAACTCATTTCCTTGCTCTTGGTTCTAGTTTACCTTCACTTACATGATAGTAAGCTGTGCAACCAAAAACTTTCATATTTGAGTAATTAGAAAATGTACCTGACCACATCTCAGTAGGTGTCTTGCACTTGATACTTGTATGTGGTGCATGGTTTATTAAGTAGCAAGCTGTACTTACAGATTCAGACCAAAACCTGTTTTTCTAAACAATCATTAGAGAGCATGCACCTCGCTCTCTCCAGTAACGTCTGGTTCATCCGCTCACCTACACAATTCTGTTGGGGTGTATCTCTGACTGTGTGATGACGTGCAACACCTTCATCTCTACACAACTGATTGAACTCAAATAAACAGAAGTCCAAACCATTGTTAGTTCGAAACCTCTTGATCTTTTTCCTTGTTTGATTTTCAACTAGAGCTTTCCACTCCTTGAAGTTTTTAAAAGCTTCACTTTTATGAAGCTTCACTTTTATGCTTCAGTATGAACACCCAAATCTTCCGTGAATAGTCATCAATCATAGACACGAAGTACCTGTGACCTCCAAGAGATTTCACCCGAGACGGACCCCAACAATCTGAGTGAATGTAGTCCAACGTACCTTTTGTTCTATGAATAGCCTTAGGAAACTTGTTGCGATGAAGCTTTCCAAAAATGCAGTGTTCACAAAACTCTAGACCCTTAACCTCATGGCCACAAAGAAGATCCTCCTTAGACAAAATTTGCATACCTCTTTCACTCATATGACCAAGCCTCATATGTTATATATTAGCTTTGTCAAATCTTCCTTACAAACCTCAGAAGCTGTAACATTGGTTGAACCTGTGATTGTGGAGCCTTGCAGAAAATATAAAGTACCATGTATGGCACCTTTCAGAATCACATCAGAACCCATGTAAACTTTCAAAACTCTGTCACCACCTGAATACTTGAACCCTCTACTGTCTAAAAGACTTAGAGATATCGAGTTTTTTGTCATAGACGGAACATGTCTGACATCTCTTATGGTGCAGAATCTACCATCATGTGTCCTGATCTTGATCAAACAAATTCCAACAACCTTGCAAGCAGAACTGTTAGCTACATTATGCTACCATCATCTAAATACTCATATGTGTTAAACCACTCTCTCCTAAGGCACATATGGTAAGAAGCTCCAGTGTCTAGAACCCACACATTGGTTTTAAACCATGGTATATGTCTTATTTATAGAGTCTTTCTAGTGTCTTTCGAGTCTTTTGGAGTCTTTACAGGTCTTAGGTACGTTTGGAGCTTAACTGGAGATTTTGGAGCACTTTGGAGCTTAATCAAGATCAAATTCGTGAAGGATGGATTATGTACTTTAGTGTCGCTCGACACCATGGAGAGTGACGCTCGACACCGATCGCAGAAATAAGGAAAATGTGATTTTGTTTCCTGTTTGAAGAAGGGGTTGGGCCCAGATGTTTCCAAATATTTCCTAAGAAGCCCAAAACGTGTTTTTAAGTTATAAATAGGGTTTTTAGCCACCTTATATCTATACCTTAGATTTCTTAGAGAGAACTTTTGTTTTTGAGAGCTTTTGGGGAGACAAGTCTGAAACTCTGTTCCGGAGAGAGAAGATTTCGAACCCCTGTTTATTTATCTATTTACTGTTTTCTGCAATCTATTCATTCATGTTTATTGTTTCAATCTCCATGTCTGAGTAGTTTGCTTGTTAGGTTTAGGGTTCTCATAAAGGATTTCATTGGATGTTAGATTGATTGGTTAGTTAGCGTTCATAATCTATTTCGTTCTTCACCATAGGTTGTTCTTAAAGCTAATTCTGGACTGGCCACCTAGAACTTAGATCTTAGGTTGCTTAATTGACACGGAAGTGTAATTGAATAACTGGAAAGAACCTAGGGTGAGCAAAGTAGCTATTCGCAAAGGAATTTGGTTTAGATACTTTGTGAACATATCGAACTTGAGCACACATCTGAGGAATGTGTCTGTTCATATACAGCCAGTGCAAATTCTACTTCAGACTCGCTGTCATTCTCTGCTACAACAACAACTGACTGCTTCTTCTTCTTCTTAGGACAATCTGTTTTCCAGTGCCCATTTTCTTTACAGTAATTGCAGATATCATCTGGTTTCAGATATTTCGACATATCGTTTTGCATTCTTCTGCTTGTTATTTCCACCGCTGACAAACAGTCCATAAGCTTGATTATCTGCACCTGTACCAGACGTCTGATGTCGCAGCTCTCTACTATGAAGTGACGAACGAACCTCTTCCAAAGATACAGTATCTTTACCGGCTATAAACGATTGCACAAAGTTTTTGTATGATAGTGGTAGAGATACCAATAGAAGTAGAGCAGCATCCTCATCCTCCACCTTAACATCGATATTACGTAGCTCTAGTAATAGCGTGTTTAGCTGATCTAAGTGATCTCTGGGTTCGTACCCTCATGCATTCTTAACCCGAAAAGACGTTGTTTCAAAAGCAACTTGTTTGTAAGAGACTTTGTCATATACAATATCTCCAACTTCCCCCATAAACCAGCAGCAGTCGTTTCATTTGAAACCTCGACAATGATGTCATCTGCAAGACAAAGCAAAATTGATGCATGTGCCTTCTCTTCTAAACTCGCCATCTCAGCAGCGTCACCCTTGTTATTTTTAACTAATGGCACCCACAAGCCTTGTCGCTTCAGCAACGCTTACATCTTAATTTGCCAGAGACTAAAATTGTTTCTCCCTGAAAATCAGATTATTCGAAAAGAAAAAGATCTTCCCCAGGCAGCAATGCAAGAAGCCTTGGGAGTGCTAAGGGAAGTAATGATACAATACTCTAGCTGTGTAGATCCATCTGAAAGCGCTGCCTGTAGAGAACGAGTAAGAGTGGCAGACCAAAATAGTCAGTTTGAAGAATCAGCGGTTCAGATGGTGAGGGCCTCGCTGGCTAGAGCTTCGCAGGATTCACCGGTCCAAGGATCACAAGAGAGAACTCCAGAAAAACTGAGGTTGGGACCTTCTCCACCAACCCGAATGGAAGGGCAGGAAGGCTCTCATGACAGAATCCCTGCTCTTCTGAGAATATCACAGGAACCAATTGAGGACAAGGAACCTTCTTCTGCAAGAAGAGCCAGGGAGGTACCTGCGGCCAGGAGAAAACCAGGCAGACCACCTGGAAAAAAGAATCATAGCGACCCGATCCCGGTATCCGACCCTCCACAAAAGAAAAGGAAAGTGACGAAAGTAAAGCCCTCACCTAGAAAGCGGTTAACAAGTTTGATTCCATGGTTTGACAAATTATCTAGAATCACATACGCAGCTTCTAAGATCAACTCAAGTAAGATACAAACTAAGGACCTGGGGAATGATAAGGCAGGACCGTCTCGTGGAAAGAGAATTGGATCCAGCGTGCAGAGGACTCAAGCAGATTTTCGGAATCTACCTCCTCCTCTTTCTTAAAAGTTATTAACTGGAACTGTCAAGGGTTAGGGAACCCCGAGATAGTTCCACGTCTCCGGGAAATAAAGAAAAAAACTGATCCAGATATTATATTTCTTTCGGAGACAAAAAAACCCCAATGACTTTGTTCTAAAAAAGTAGAAGATCTAAATTTTGCCAACCATTGTATTGTCCCTCCACACGGCATTGGAGGTGGAGGATTACTATCATTATGGAATCAGAATAGAAATCTGCATGTTATATCTTCTTGCCAAAGTTCCATTGATACACATTACACACATTGTCTATGAAGACAAATCTTTCTACTCAACTTTCATATATGGAAATCCAGACAGGAAACTGAGAAAGCAAGATTGGGATTACCTCATCGATCTAGCCCAAATCAGAGATGCACTGTGGTTCTTGACATGGGATTTTAACAACATTCTTAGCAATGATGAAAAAGTGGGAGGTCCTGCTAGAAAAGAGAGCTCTTTTGAGGATTTCCGTACTTTCTTTTCAGAAGGGGATCTGTATGATTTAAGCCACTCTGGAAATGCTTTATCCTGGAGAGGAGTAAGAAGCACTTACAGTATTCAAAGCAGGCTGGATAGAGCTGTATCCAACAGTGAATGGGCTGAGCTCTTCCCAAATGGCAGATGTGAATATTTGCACTTTGACTCTTCAGATCACAGACCTGTCATCTCAGTTTTTAACCCGAAGAGAAAGAAGAGGAAAAAAAACTTTTAGATATGACAAAAGATTGAAGGATAACGAGGAGGTTAAGAAACTTATCTCAAAAGTGTGGTCGGAGAGTAAGAGCGCAAACGTAAAACAGCGAATTGACCAGTGCACATTTGCCATCATTTTCTGGAACAAACAGCACTACAAAGACAGTCAATCTCACATTGAAGAGTTAAAACAAAAGTTGGAAAAAGCACTAACTGATCTCACGCCAAACGAAGCTCTCATAAAATCAATCAAAGACAATCTTCAGGCAGCTCACAAAAAGGAAGAGGCATATTGGAAAAAGAGGAGCAGACTGTTTCTTGGAGACCTAAACACCAGATATTTCCATGCCTCTTCTCGTCAAATGTTTGCCATTAATAAATTTTCAGTTCTGGAAGATAACGAAGGAAAGGCTCATTACGAGGAAGACAAGATAGTTAAATTAATTTCTGAGTATTTCAAAGACATATTCACCTCTAACGCCACTAACCTAGAATCACATGAGAGCATCATCAATGATGCACTGTCTCCCTGGATATCCTCTGAAATGAATCAGTCTTTAATAAGAGAACATTCGGCTGAAGAGATCAAAGAGGCACTCTTCTCAATACATCCGGACAAAGCTCCTAGTCCAAGGAGATCATCAGAGATGTCCAAGGTTTCTTTGCATCTGGAGTTATGCCTAAAAGGATCAATGAAACCCATATTAGATTGATTCCAAAGCTGGTGGGAGCCAAAAGAGTTGCTGAATACAGGCCTATAGCACTTTGTAATGTCTATTACAAAGTCAATTCAAAAATAATATCTCGACGTATGTAACCAATTTTCGAGGCAGTTATTTCTGAAAACCAGTCAGCTTTTTTGCCTAAACGAGCTATATCAGACAATGTGTTAATTACACATGAGGTTCTTCATTTCCTAAAGACTTCAAAAGCTACTGAAAGATGCTCTATGGCGGTTAAAACCGATATGAGCAAAGCATATGATAGATTAGAGTGGTCTTTTATTGAAAAAGCAATGATCAGATTGGGGTTTCATGACACCTTCGTCAAATGGATCGTGCAATGCATATCTACAGTTACCAATTCTATTCTTATCAATGGAAGCCCTAGATGATACATCAAGCCACAAAGAGGGGTAAGACAGGGGGATCCATTGTCACCTTACCTGTTTATAATCTGCAGTGAGGTTTTGTCAGGGTGGTGCCACCGAGTTCAGGAAAGGAAGAAGCTTCAGGGCATTAAAGTGGCTAGAGGATGTCCTCGGGTAAACCACCTCTTATTTACCGACGACACTATGTTTTTCTGCAAGGCAAACATCAAAAGTTGCAAAGAACTTAAAGAGGTACTATCAAAATATGAAGCATGCTCGGGAAAACTGATCAAATTTTTATCACATTCTCCAAGAAAACTCCACACACAAAGAAAAGCTCAATCTTACAGTGTATCAATATAGAAGTTGAGGGTGGTATGGGAAACTATCTGGGTTTACCAGAACACTGTGGCAGATCAAAGAAAGACATATTCACATCTATTGTAGACCGTATCAAGCAGAAAGCAAAGAGCTGGTCATCAAAACTGTTATCAAATGCAGGAAAGTTGGTGATGCTAACAAGTGTTCTTTCAGCTATGCCTACCTACACGATGACATGTTCCAAGATTCCAGAATCCCTCTGTAAAAGGATTTAGTCAGCGTTGACAAGGTTTTGGTGGGACTCTTCTCCAGACATCCAAAAAACCCGCTGGATAGCCAGGAAGAAGATGGCTAAAGCTAAGGCAGAAGGAGGATTATGATTCAAGGATATCTGCTGTTTCAATGATGCATTGTTAGCTAAACTAGCATGGAGACTGTTACAGAGTCCAGACAATCTATTAGCCCGAATCCTAAAAGGCAGATACCATGCAGAAACTTTGTTATAAAAAGCACTACTAGTGGATCATCTTCGCATGGATGAAAAAGTAGTTGCATAGGGAGAGACTTACTAAGTGAGCAGCTTGGATGGGTTGTCGGCATTGGCAAAAAGATTAATGTCTGGAAGGATGCTTAGTGTCCTCAGAGGACAAGTGTTCTCCCTTTGGCCCTCCTCCCTATCATGCAAGGCAACTCAGAGTTAGTGACCTTCTAAATGGCCAATCTATGGTATGGAATGAAGCTCTAATAGAGAAAATCCTACCTGCTTACCGGGATAAGATACTCAGTATCAAACCAAGTCTTCTCCGGGCTGAGGACAAACTCACTTAGCTTAAACATCCCTCAGGCATCTAGTCAGTGAGATCGGGATACAGATCAGGAAAACCTTTTAGTACCTGAACTTCTACTTGATTGGAATAAACAGGTTTGGAGGCTCTCTACAGCCCCAAAGATTAAAAAATTTCTCTGGAAAACCATACATGAAGCTTTACCAGTGGGAATTCAATTGAGTCACCGGAATATACATGAAAATCACCTCTACAGAAGATGCAATGAACCCGAAACGACTCTCCATTTCCTCTTCCATTGTTCTTTCGCCAGTGAGGCGTGGAAGACGAGTGCTTTTGCATATGAGTTTGATGGGGGCTTAATCCAAGATGTCGCGGAAGGATTGAATCTTGCCCAAGAAATTTATACTCTCCCGCCGATAGGGTTAGACAAGGGTTTGTTGTTCCCGTGGATCCGCTGGACATTATGGACCTCCAGAAACCAAAAAATCTTCAACGATCGGACTTTCTCGGAAGCAGAGGTGATCCTCAAAGCAGTTTTGGATGCTCGAGAGTAGCTTGATGCCCAATCAATCACCCAAACTGCAAAGCCGATCACAGATCCGGAAACCCCACCTCAAATCCAACTCGTACCCGAGGGTTTCATCACCTGCTGCACAGACGCCGCCTGGACTCCCCAATCGGAAGTAGCAGGATTAGGCTGGTCATTCCCGGAAGCCAGCTTCCTCAATCGGAACACTCTGCGTCACTCCTGAATGTAGCTTCTCCTCTCATGGTGGAAGCTCTTGCAATCAGGTCTGCACTGTTCCAAGCCAAATCTTTGTTGTTCAACAGAGTAATTATCAACTCCGATTCTCAACAGCTCATCAAAGCTATCCGATCTAAGTCACCGATACCATCGATCCATGGTGTGATCTCTGATATTTTCATTAGCTCTTTAGACTTCAATGCTATCGATTTTCGCTTTATTCCCAGAGCAGCAAATGATTTAGCTGACTCTCTGGCCAAAAAAGCCTTGTATGAACTGAACTTGGGCTTTTAAAATTTTATAAGAATGGGTTGCATAAAGAGAAAAGCCTAGGGGGTCCCATAATTTTTCACGTTAAGGTAATTGTAATATATCATACACGAACAACATAAGATTTTAATTGATATATAATCTTTGGTTAAATAATAATGGATTTTGAATACTTTTTATAAAAATTTTAAAACTAACTCAAACTCTTTCACGTTAAAGTAACTGTAATCTATCATACATGAATAACACAAAATTTTAATTGGTATATAATCTTTAATTAAATAACAATAGATTTTATACTCTTTTTAAAAAAATGTTTCACATTGACTTAAACCTTTTCACTTTAAGGTAATTAATCTGTGGATAGCATAAGACTTTAACTTAATCTTTAATTGAATAACAATGGATTTCAAACATTTTTATAAAGAGTTTCAAATTAAGTCAAACTCGTGAAAGGTGATTGTAATCTATCATACATCAATAACATAAGACTTTAATTGGTATATAATCTTGAATTTAATAACAATAGATTTCAATTATTATAAAGAGTTTGGCAAAAAAAAAAAATACAAAATCAAATAACACTAAATTTTTATAAATGATTTAAAATCAATCATTAAATAATAGTAGATTATAGTTAGATTTAAACTCTATTTAAAACTATATAGTTAACTTTGAAACCCAAAGATTGTCTTTAAAACCATAGACTAGAGCCTCTGGTGTTTATCCAAGTCTGAACTCGGCAAACAAAATGATGAGTGGAGAAACAAACTCATGTTCCATCCCGACTGATCTTGTCAACGACATACTCTCAAGATTGCCTGCCAAGTCAGTCGCGAGGTTTCGTTGCGTTTCGAAGTTATGGAGCTCCATACTTCTCCGTCCATATTTCACCGAGTTGTTCCTGACCAGATCCTCTGCGCGGCCGCGTCTCTTATTCGCAGTGGAACAAGAAGGCGATGATTGGTGCTTCTTCACTTCGCCTCAGCCGAAAAATCCAGATGATGAGGAATTGTCTCTTGAAGTAACTGCCGATTGTCAAATGAAGTTCCCTGGAGGCAACACATGTCTAGAATTTTGTGGTCGTGCCTCTGATTTGATCTATTTATGTCCACATATCTCAGAACATGATCAGTGTATAATAATATGTAAGCCTAGCACGGGTCAGTTCACGAGCTTACCTATACCTAAAGAGTGTAATCGGAGAAGCTTTTGGAGAAGTTTTATAGGGTTTGATCCGATTGGCAAATACTTCAAGGTATTGTCCATTGGAGAGCTTGACGCTGATGAAAAGAGATGCCAATATCAAATTTTGACACTAGGTACTGGAAACGATTCATGGAGGAAGATCCATTGTCCCTTAAACAATTTTCCTAGCAGTGAAGGGATATGCATCAGTGGGGTTTTGTATTACTTAGCTGATTCTTAATTTTTTTTCGATAAGATTACATAATTCACATTTTACCGAAAAAAAAAACTTTTCACAAAGAGAAGTTTGATGAAATCGGTGAGATGTAACTGAAAAGTGGGGTTTATTCTCTCTGTATACACTTTATGCTACAAGAAATAAAAGAAAGAAAGACAAAAGAAAAATTGTAAACTATTTTATATCAGTTTTCACTCACTCAATGGCATATTACCAAATGTTATCTGCTATCTGTATGTAATCCAGTATCCTATAACCATTGACCCTTCGTTTTTTTGTGTGTGTACATATCCTTTTATTAACTGAACTTTTCAACACTTCATTTATATCACATCCAATCAGAGATGCATAGGATCTTATTCATTGCCCATCATTTCTTTATGACATGTTTATTCTTTTCATGATAAACTTGTTTCTGACATGTTGCTCCCTTTAAAAGTGCAGGATATTCTAAATATCGTGGTCTTTAACTAAACTAGTTATTAGTAGTTTTATTTACAATGGGCTGTGGATTCCAGCTTGTGTTAATCACTCAGATATCATGATTTATAAGAAATCTATGTGTTATAACGGATGCGAAAAGATTGAGCTATGAATGTAAAGCAAAAACACAGAATTAACGTGGTTCACCAACGATGTGTTGCTATGTTCACGGACAAAAAGAGACTGATTTATTAATGGAGGCTGAAGGTTCAGAATACATCAGAATTAGGTGTAACAAGGTTATTTATAGCTAACATCAAGTTAACCCTAAACAGATTTGGACCTATTCGGTTAGGCCCACATAACAACCTTAAGCTAGTAGCTTCGGCCCATATAGGAGTTATCCTATCCGAGAAGCTTCGTAGCTTACAATCTACTAGCAGCTTCGCAGCTTACATAATCTGCTAGCAGCTTCGCAGCTTACACAATCTGCTAACAGTTTCGCAGCTTACAAAATCTGCAAACTCCACCTTCTGCAGTTTTCTGTGTAGCCAGCACCTTCCAAAAGTGGCACCTTCGTCAGGTCGCACCTTTCTCAGGTCGCACCTTCCGCAGGTCGCACCTTGCACAGTCTCAGATTCAAGGCATACTAACAAATCTCCAACTTGACTTGAACCCTCAAACAGATGTACTTGACGCACCTTAATGATGCCAGATGTACCCGGTTTCTCCTTTTGCCTCAGATGTCCTTTCGGACCAGACGCCCCGAAGGGCCAGATGCCCCAAAGGGCCAGATCAACAGCTTGTGACGTTCAGCAATCCAAACAATGTTGGAACTTGCTGCGAGGAACTGGATTAGTGAACATATCAGAAGGATTATCAGCAGTTCCTACCTTTTTAACATTTATTCTCTTCTCATCTCTTAGAAAGTGATACCTCATGTCAATATGATTGGTTCTTTCATGATGAACCTGATCTTAGCTAAGCAAATCGCACTCAAGCTGTCACAGTGTACTGTAGCTTGATCATGATGCAAACCCAGATTGCTAACCAACCCTTTTAACCAGATACCTTCCTTAGCTGCTTCTGTCAAAGCCATGTATTCTGCTTCAGTAGTAGACAACATCACTGTAGGTTGCAGAGTTGCTTTCCAGCTAATAACAGAGTCGCCTAAGGTAAACACGTAGCGACTAACCTGTCACCTGGCAGGGACTCTCACCTCCGTAGATAAGACCAACATCAGATGTACCTCTAAGATAACGAAAAATTCTCTTCACAGCTAACCAATGTTTCTTTCTTGGTTGTCCCATAAACCTGCTAACAACACTGACTGCATGTGCAAGATCTGGTCTTGTACATACCGTAGCATACATCAAACTTCCGACAGCACTAGCGTAAGGAGTCCGAGACATATACTTATTTTCTTCTTCAGACTGAGGAGCAACCGTTGTGAGATGAACGTTAGCTGCGCTTGGTGTATTGATAGGTTTAGCTGTGGACATTCCAAACCTTACTAGTACCTTTTCAATATAGGTTTTCTGTGACAAGAAGAGCTTTTCTATTTTCTATCCCTGAAAATCTCCATGCCTATAATCTTCTTTGCTGCACCTAAGCCTTTCATCTCAAAATCAGAGCTAAGCGAATCTTTCAGCTTTTGAAAATCACACATCTCCTCTGCAGCTATCAGCATGTCATACACATAAAGCACCAGATAAATATATGATTCATCCTTCAACCTTTTGTAGTAACCACAACAATCATAAGGACTTTTAACGTACTCCAACTTCGTCATGTAGCTGTCAAATCTTTTGTACCACTGCCTTGGAGATTGCTTAAGTCCATATAACGACTTGTTCAGTTTGCACACATAGTCTTCCTTGCCTGGAGCTTCAAAACCCTCTGGTTGGGTCATGTATATCTCTTCCTCTAACTCTCCATGAAGGAAAGTGGTCTTCACATCAAGTGTTCGAGCTCCAAATTCTGACGTGCCACTATTGCTAACAGTACTTTGATAGATGTGTGTTTGACCATTAGTGAAAAAATCTCATTGTAGTCTACTCCTTCTCTTTGACTGAAACCTCTAGCATCAACATGAGCTTTATACTTGACTCCTTTTGAAGGTGATATCCCTTCCTTTATTTTGAAGACCCACTTGCAAGTGACAATCTTTCTCTCTTGTGGAATAATGACCAGATCCCATGTATGATTTTTATCATGAGAGTTCATCTCTTCTCCCATAGCAGCAAACCATTGCTCAGCTTCAACACTTGATACAACTTCATTGTAAGTGCATGGCTCATACGTATCAACCTCTTCTGCCACATGCAGTGCATATCTGACCATATCCTCAAAGCCATATCTCACAGGTGGTCCAACGCCAATCCTCTTGGGTCGATCTTTTGCAATACTATATTTTGCAACTCCAGATGGTTGAGTTTCAGATACAGTAGGTCCCAAAAGAACATTTTCTGTTTGCTCCTCATGACCTTCTTTGTGTTGCTGCAAATCACTCTTGTCATGATCGTCATGCAGCTCCACCTGCTTGTCGAAACTCTCATTATCTGCAAAGCTGCAGGCTCTGCTGAGCATCTGAACATAGAACTTTCATCAAAGACAATGTTACTGCTTGTAAAATCCCTCTTCTCTGATGGAGACCATATCCTGTACCCCTTAACTCCATCTCCATAGCCTACAAAAACTCCTTTCCTTGCTCTTGGTTCTAGTTTACCTTCACTTACATGATAGTAAGCTGTGCAACCAAAAACTTTCATATTTGAGTAATCAGCACATGTACCTGACCACATCTCAGTAGGTATCTTGCACTTGATACTTGTATGTGGTGCATGGTTTATTAAGTAGCAAGCTGTACTTACAGATTCAGCCCAAAACCTGTTTTTCTAAACAATCATTAGAGAGCATTCACCTCGCTCTCTCCAGTAACGTCTGGTTCATCCGCTCACCTACACCATTCTGTTGGGGTGTATCTCTGACTGTGTGATGACGTGCAACACCTTCATCTCTACACAACTGATTGAACTCAAATAAACAGAAGTCCAAACCATTATCAGTTCGAAACCTTTTGATATTTTTCCTTGTTTGATTTTCAACTAGAGCTTTCCACTCCTTGAAGTTTTTAAAAGCTTCACTTTTATGAAGCTTCACTTTTATGCTTCAGTATGAACACCCAAATCTTCCGTGAGTAGTCATCAATCATAGACACGAAGTACCTGTGACCTCCAAAAGATTTCACCCGAGACGGACCCCAACAATCTGAGTGAATGTAGTCCAACGTACCTTTTGTTCTATGAATAGCCTTAGGAAACTTGTTGGGATGAAGCTTTCAGAAAATGCAGTGTTCACAAAACTCTAGACCCTTAACCTCATGGCCACAAAGAAGATCCTCCTTAGACAAAATTTGCATACCTCTTTCACTCATATGACCAAGCCTCATATGTTATATATAGCTTTGTCAAATCTTCCTTACGAACCTCAGAAGCTGTAACATTGGTTGAACCTGTGATTGTGGAGCCTTGCAGAAAATATAAAGTACCATGTATGGCACCTTTCAGAATCACATCAGAACCCATGTAAACTTTCAAAACTCCGTCACCACCTGAATACTTGAACCCTCTACTGTCTAAAGGACTTAGAGATATCGAGTTTTTTTGTCATAGACGGAACATGTCTGACATCTCTTAAGGTGCAGAATCTACCATCATGTGTCCTGATCTTGATCGAACAAATTCCAACAACCTTGCAAGCAGAACTGTTAGCTACATTATGCTACCATCATCTACATACTCATATGTGTAAAACCACTCTCTCCTAAGACACATATGGTAAGAAGCTCCAGTGTCTAGAACCCACACATCTGAGGAATGTGTCTGTTCATATACAGCCAGTGCAAAGTCTACTTCAGACTTGCTGTCATTCTCTGCTACAATAACAGCAACTGACTACTTCTTCTTCTTCTTAGGACAATCTGTTTTCCAGTGCCCATTTTCTTTACAGTAATTGCAGATATCATCTGGTTTCGGATCTTTTGAAACATATCGTTTTGCATTCTTCTGCTTGTTATTTCCACTGCTGACAAACAGTCCATAAGCTTGATTATCTGCACCTGTACCAGACGTCTGATGTCGCAGCTCTCTACTATGAAGTGACAAGCGAACCTCTTCCAAAGATACAGTATCTTTACCGGCTATAAACGATTGCACAAAGTTTTTGTATGATAGTGGTAGAGATACCAATAGAAGTAGAGCAGCATCCTCATCCTCCACCTTAACATCGATATTACGTAGCTCTAGTAATAGCGTGTTTAGCTGATCTAAGTGATCTCTGGGTTCGTACCCTCATGCATTCTTAACCCGAAAAGACGTTGTTTCAAAAGCAACTTGTTTGTAAGAGACTTTGTCATATACAATATCTCCAACTTCCCCCATAAACCAGCAGCAGTCGTTTCATTTGAAACCTCGACAATGATGTCATCTGCAAGACAAAGCAAAATTGATGCATGTGCCTTCTCTTCTAAACTCGCCATCTCAGCAGCGTCACCCTTGTTATTTTTAACTAATGGCACCCACAAGCCTTGTCGCTTCGGCAACGCTTACATCTTGATTTGCCAGAGACTAAAATTGTTTCTCCCTGAAAATCAGATTATTCGAAAAGAAAAAGATCTTCCCCAGGCAGCAATGCAAGAAGCCCTGGGAGAGCTAAGGGAAGTAATGATACAATACTCTAGCTGTGTAGATCCATCTGAAAGCGCTGCCTGTAGAGAACGAGTAAGAGTGGCAGAACAAAATAGTCAGTTTGAAGAATCAGCGGTTCAGATGGTGAGGGCCTCGCTGGCTAGAGCTTCGCAGGATTCACCGGTCCAAGGATCATAAGAGAGAACTCCAGCAAAACTGAGGTTGGGTCCTTCTCCACCAACCCGAATGGAAGGGCAGGAAGGCTCTCATGACAGAATACCTGCTCTTCTGAGAATATCACAGGAACCAATTGAGGACAAGGCACCTTCTTCTGCAAGAAGAGCCAGGGAGGTACCTGCGGCCAAGAGAAAACTAGGCAGACCACCTGGAAAAAAGAATCATAGCGACCCGATCCCGGTATCCGACCCTCCACAAAAGAAAAGGAAAGTGACGAAAGTAAAGCCCTCACCTAGAAAGCGGTTAACAAGTGTGATTCCACGGTTTGACAAATTATCTAGAATCTCATACGCAGCTTCTAAGATCAACTCAAGTAAGATACAAACTAAGGACCTGGGGAATGATAAGGCAGGACCGTCTCGTGGAAAGAGAATTGGATCCAGCGTGCAGAGGACTCAGGCGGATTTTCGGAATCTACCTCCTCCTCTTTCTCAAAAGTTATTAACTGGAACTGTCAAGGGTTAGGGAACCCCGAGACAGTTCGACAGCTCCGGGAAATAAAGAAAAAAACTGATCCAGATATTATATTTCTTTCGAAGACAAAAAAACCCCAATGACTTTGTTCTCAAAAAAGTAGAAGATCTAAATTTTGCCAACCATTGTATTGTCCCTCCACACGGCATTGGAGGTGGAGGATTACTATCATTATGGAATCAGGATATAAATCTGCATGTTATATCTTCTTGCCAAAGTTCCATTGATACACATTACACACATTGTCTATGAAGACAAATCTTTCTACTCAACTTTCATATATGGAAATCCAGACAGGAAACTGAGAAAGCAAGATTGGGATTACCTCATCGATCTAGCCCAAATCAGAGATGCACCGTGGTTCTTGACATTGGATTTTAACGACATTCTTAGCAATGATGAAAAAATGGGAGGTCCTGCTAGACAAGAGAGCTCTTTTGAGGATTTTCGTACTTTCTTTCAGAAGGGGATCTGTATGATTTAAGCCACTCTGGAAATGCTTTATCCTGGAGAGGAGTAAGAAGCACTTACAGTATTCAAAGCAGGCTATATAGAGCTGTATCCAACAGTGAATGGGCTGAGATCTTCCCAAATGGCAGATGTGAATATTTGCACTTTGACTCTTCAGATCACAGACCTGTCATCTCAGTTTTTAACCCGAAGAGAAAGAAGAGGAAAAAAGCTTTTAGATATGACAGAAGATTGAAGGATCACGAGGAGGTTAAGGAACTTATCTCAAAAGTGTGGTCGGAGAGTAAGAGCGCAAACGTAAAACAGCGAATTGACCAGTGCACATTTGCCATCATTTTCTGGAACAAACAGCACTACAAAGACAGTCAATCTCACATTGAAGAGTTAAAACAAAAGTTGGAAAAAGCACTAACTGATCTCACGCCAAACGAAGCTCTCATAAAATCAATTAAAGACAATCTTCAGGCAGCTCACAAAAAGGAAGAGGCATATTGGAAAAAGAGGAGCAAACAGCTGTGGCTGTTTCTTGGAGACCTAAACACCAGATATTTCCATGCCTCTTCTCGTCAAATGTTTGCCATTAATAAATTCTCAGTTCTGGAAGATAACGAAGGAAAGGCTCATTACGAGGAAGACAAGATAGTTAAATTAATTTCTGAGTATTTCAAAGACATATTCACCTCTAACGCCACTAACCTAGAATCAAATGAGAGCATCATCAATGATGCACTGTCTCCCTGGATATCCTCTGAAATGAATCAGTCTTTAATAAGAGAACATTCGGCTGAAGAGATCAAAGAGGCACTCTTCTCAATTCATCCGCACAAAGCTCCTAGTCTGGATGGTTTGTCGGCCTGCTTCTTCAGATCAAATTGGCTGGTGGTAAGCAAGGAGATCATCAGAGAGATCCAAGGTTTCTTTGCATCTGGAGTTATGCCTAAAAGGATCAATGAAACCCATATTAGATTGATTCCAAAGCTGGTGGGAGCCAAAAGAGTTGCTGAATACAGGCCTATAGCACTTTGTAATGTCTATTACAAAGTCCATTCAAAAATCATATCTCGACGTATGTAACCAATTTTCGAGGCAGTTATTTCTGAAAACCAGTCAGCTTTTTTGCCTAAACGAGCTATATCAGACAATGTGTTAATTACACATGAGGTTCTTCATTTCCTAAAGACTTCAAAAGCTACTGAAAGATGCTCTATGGCAGTTAAAACCGATATGAGCAAAGCATATGATAGATTAGAGTGGTCTTTTATTGAAAAAGCAATGATCAGATTGGGGTTTCATGACACCTTCGTCAAATGGATCGTGCAATGCATATCTACAGTTACCTATTCTATTCTTATCAATGGAAGCCCTAGATGATACATCAAGCCACAAAGAGGGGTAAGACAAGGGGATCCATTGTCACCTTACCTGTTTATAATCTGCAGTGAGGTTTTGTCAGGGTTGTGCCACCGAGCTCAGGAAAGGAAGAAGCTTCAGGGCATTAAAGTGGCTAGAGGATGTCCTCGGGTAAACCACCTCTTATTTACCGACGACACTATGTTTTTCTGCAAGGCAAACATCAAAAGTTGCAAAGAACTTAAAGAGGTACTATCAAAATATAAAGCATGCTCGGGAAAACTGATACCATGCAGAAACTTTGTTATAAAAAGCACTACTAGTGGATAATCTTCGCATGGATGAAAAAGTAGTTGCATAGGGAGAGACTTACTAAGTGAGCAGCTTGGATGGGTTGTCGGCATTGGCAAAAAGATTAATGTCTGGAAGGATGCTTAGTGTCCTCAGAGGACAAGTGTTCTCCCTTTGGCCCTCCTCCCTATCATGCAAGGCAACTCAGAGTTAGTGACCTTCTAAATGGCCAATCTATGGTATGGAATGAAGCTCTAATAGAGAAAATCCTACCTGCTTACCGGGATAAGATACTCAGTATCAAACCAAGTCTTCTCCGGGCTGAGGACAAACTCACTTAGCTTAAACATCCCTCAGGCATCTAGTCAGTGAGATCGGGATACAGATCAGGAAAACCTTTTAGTACCTGAACTTCTACTTGATTGGAATAAACAGGTTTGGAGGCTCTCTACAGCCCCAAAGATTAAAAAATTTCTCTGGAAAACCATACATGAAGCTTTACCAGTGGGAATTCAATTGAGTCGCCGGAATATACATGAAAATCACCTCTACAGAAGATGCAATGAACCCGAAACGACTCTCCATTTCCTCTTCCATTGTTCTTTCGCCAGTGAGGCGTGGAAGACGAGTCCTTTTGCATATGAGTTTGATGGGGGCTTAATCCAAGATGTCGCGGAAGGATTGAATCTTGCCCAAGAAATTTATACTCTCCCGCCGATAGGGTTAGACAAGGGTTTGTTGTTCCCGTGGATCCGCTGGACATTATGGACCTCCAGAAACCAAAAAATCTTCAACGATCGGACTTTCTCGGAAGCAGAGGTGATCCTCAAAGCAGTTTTGGATGCTCGAGAGTAGCTTGATGCCCAATCAATCACCCAACCTGCAAAGCCGATCACAGATCCGGAAACCCCACCTCAAATCCAACTCGTACCCGAGGGTTTCATCACCTGCTGCACAGACGCCGCCTGGACTCCCCAATCGGAAGTAGCAGGATTAGGCTGGCCTTTCTCCGGAAGCCAGCTTCCTCAATCGGAACACTCTGCGTCACTCCTGAATGTAGCTTCTCCTCTCATGGCGGAAGCTCTTGCAATCAGGTCTGCACTGTTCCAAGCCAAATCTTTGTTGTTCAACAGAGTAATTATCAACTCCGATTCTCAACAGCTCATCAAAGCTATCCGATCTAAGTCACTGATACCATCGATCCATGGTGTGATCTCTGATATTTTCATTAGCTCTTTAGACTTCAATGCTATCGATTTTCGCTTTATTCCCAGAGCAGCAAATGATTTAGCTGACTCTCTGGCCAAAAAGGCCTTGTATGAACTGAACTTGGGCTTTTAAAATTTTATAAGAATGGGTTGCATAAAGAGAATAGCCAAGGGGGTCACATAATTTTTCACGTTAAGGTAATTGTAATCTATCATACACGAACAACATAAGATTTTAATTGATATATAATCTTTAGTTAAATAATAATAGATTTTGAATACTTTTTATAAAAATTTTAAAACTAACTCAAACTCTTTCACGTTAAAGTAACTGTAATCTATCATACATGAATAACACAAAATTTTAATTGGTATATAATCTTTAATTAAATAACAATAGATGTCATACTCTTTTTAAAAAAATGTTTCACATTGACTTAAACCTTTTCACTTTAAGGTAATTAATCTGTGGATATCATAAGACTTTAACTTAATCTTTAATTGAATAACAACGGATTTCAAACTTTTTTATAAAGAGTTTCAAATTAAGTCAAACTCGTGAAAGGTGATTGTAATCTATCATACATCAATAACATAAGACTTTAATTGGTATATAATCTTGAATTTAATAACAATAGATTTCAATTATTATAAAGAGTTTGGCAAAAAAAAAAATACAAAATCAAATAACACTAAATTTTTATAAATGATTTAAAATCAATCATTAAATAATAGTAGATTATAGTTAGATTTAAACTCTATTAAAACTATATTTAAATAACACCCACACATAGTTAACTTTGAAACCCAAATATTGTCTTTAAAACCATAGACTAGAGCCTCTGGTGTTTATCCAAGTCTGAACTCGGCAAACAAAATGATGAGTGGAGAAACAAACTCATGTTCCATCCCGACTGATCTTGTCAACGACATACTCTCAAGATTGCCTGCCAAGTCAGTCGCGAGGTTTCGTTGCGTTTCGAAGTTATGGAGCTCCATACTTCTCTGTCCATATTTCACCGAGTTGTTCCTGACCAGATCCTCTGCGCGGCCGCGTCTCTTATTCGCAGTGGAACAAGAAGGCGATGATTGGTGCTTCTTCACTTCGCCTCAGCCAAAAAATCCAGATGATGAGGAGTTGTCTCTTGAAGTAACTGCCGATTTTCAAATGAAGTTCCCTGGAGGCAACACATGTCTAGAATTTTGTGGTCGTGCCTCTGATTTGATCTATTTATGTCCACATATCTCAGAACATGATCAGTGTATAATAATATGTAAGCCTAGCACGGGTCAGTTCACGAGCTTACCTATACCTAAAGAGTGTAATCGGAGAAGCTTTTGGAGAAGTTTTTTAGGGTTTGATCCGATTGGCAAACACTTCAAGGTATTGTCCATTGGAGAGCTTGACGCTGATGAAAAGAGATGCCAGTATCAAATTTTGACACTAGGTACTGGAAACGATTCATGGAGGAAGATCCATTGTCCCTTAAACCATTTTCCTAGCAGTGAAGGGATATGCATCAATGGGGTTTTGTATTACTTAGCTGAATATTCTGCTGAACAAAGAGATGGAACTTGTTATATGATAGTTTGCTTTGATGTTAGGTCTGAAAAATTCAAGTTTATATACAGAGATTTCATTAGTTATCGGGATAATACTGAACTGATCAATTACAAGGGTAAATTAGGCGTGGTTACTTGGGAGTATGATTGTCATACTTGTACAATGCGTTCTCTTACATTGTGTTTGTGGGTTATAAAAGATGTCGAGGAACCTGAATCATCGAAATGGTCAGAATATGTCTACACTATTTGGGAGAGTCAATTCGATGGCTGCGATGTTTCCACTTTTTGGGGGAATCCAATCGTTGGTGTGACTGCTACAGGTGAAATTGTTATTTCGACGGAAGATGCATCTAAGCCGTTTTATGTTTTTTTCTTCAATCCAGAAAGGAGCACTGTTCTAAGTGTTGAAATCCAAGGTTTTAGAGCTGCTAACCATGGCGCTTTACAGCAACGTAGTAGAATGGTTAGAGTCTTTGTAGACCATCTTGAGGATCTGAAGTTTATTACTATGTAGACGACATAAAATGCTGCAACATCTATAAGCTCACCAGAACAGAAGCGTGAGGCCAAGAACACATCAACAACATCATCTCAAGCTTACCTGCAATTTGAGAGCATTAACAAAATTGATTCTCTGCGTCTTTCAGATGATCATTAGTTTACATGATTGGTTCCTTAAGTTGGCTAAAAGCTTTATTTAACATACAAAATTGTATTCTCTATGTAAACAATCAAGAAGTTATCAAATAAGTTTCTTAAGAAATTAAGTTTTTATTGAAGTCAGGACCATGGCTCAAGTTGTCTTCACAGCTATGTTATTTAGGATCGAAGTAGATAGATGTAATTTTTTTTCAATTCGTGCGTTCTTCCCTATCAAGCATGTGTGTGATCAGGTCTGTAGTGTATATTTGAATACATTAGCATTCATAACTCTTTTAGCGAATGTGACACATAACAAGATATTGACCAGCACTTATCAGCCTTTGGTTATAGCTGATTCTTAATTTTTTTTTTTGATAAGATTACATAATTCACATTTTACCGAAAAAAAAACTTTTCACAAAGAGAAGTTTGATGAAATCGGTGAGATGTAACTGAAAAGTGGGGTTTATTCTCTCTGTATACACTTTATGCTACAAGAAAAAAAAAAGACAAAAGAAAAATTGTAAACTATTTTATGTCAGTTTTCACTCACTCAATGGCATATTACCAAATGTTATCTGCTATCTGTATGTAATCTAGTATCCTATAACCAATGACCCTTTTTTTTGTGTGTACATATCCTTTTATTAACTGAACTTTTCAACACTTCATTTATATCACATCCAATCAGAGATGCATAGGATCTTATTCATTGCCCATCATTACTTTATGACATGTTTATTCTTTTCATGATAAACTTGTTTCTGACATGTTGCTCCCTTTAAAACTGCAGGATCTTCTAAATATCGTGGTGTTTAACTAAACTAGTTATTAGTAGTTTTATTTACAATGGGCTGTGGATTCCAGCTTGTGTTAATCACTCAGATATCATGATTTATAAGAAATCTATGTGTTATAACGGATGCGAAAAGATTGAGCTATGAACGTAAAGCAAAAACACAGAATTAACGTGGTTCACCAACGATGTGTTGGCTACGTTCACGGACAAAAAGAGACTGATTTATTAATGGAGGCTGAAGGTTCAGAATACATCAGAATTAGGTGTAACAAGGTTATTTATAGCTAACATCAAGTTAACCCTAAACAGATTTGGACCTATCGCTTAGGCCCACATAACAACCTTAAGCTAGTAGCTTCGGCCCATATAGGAGTTATCCTATCCGAGAAGCTTCGTAGCTTACAATCTACTAGCAGCTTCGCAGCTTACATAATCTGCTAGCAGCTTCGCAGCTTACACAATCTGCTAACAGTTTCGCAGCTTACACAATCTGCAAACTCCACCTTCTGCAGTTTTCTGTGTAGCCAGCACCTTCCAAAAGTGGCACCTTCGTCAGGTCGCACCTTCGTCAGGTCGCACATTTCTCAGGTCGCACCTTCCATAGGTCGCACCTTCCACAGTCTCAGATTCAAGGCATACTAACAAATCTCCACCTTGACTTGAACCCTCAAACAGATGTACTTGACGCACCTTAATGATGCCAGATGTACCCGATTTCTCCTTTTGCCTCAGATGTCCTTTCGGAACAGACGCCCCGAAGGGCCAGATGCCCCAAAGGGCCATATCAACAGCTTGTGACGTTCAGCAATCCAAACAATGTTGGAACTTGCTGCGAGGAACTGGTTTAGTGAACATATCAGAAGGATTATCAGCAGTTCCTACCTTTTTAACATTTATTCTCTTCTTATCTCTTAGAAAGTGATACCTCATGTCAATATGATTTGTTCTTTCATGATGAACCTGATCTTAGCTAAGCAAATCGCACTCAAGCTGTCACAGTATACTGTAGCTTGATCATGATGCAAACCCAGATTGCTAACCAACCCTTTTAACCAGATACCGTCCTTAGCTGCTTCTGTCAAAGCCATGTATTCTGCTTCAGTAGTAGACAACGTCACTATAGGTTGCAGAGTTGCTTTCCAGCTAATAACAGAGTCGCCTAAGGTAAACACGTAGCCGGTCATTGACCTCCTACTGTCTACATCTGCAGTATAATCTGAGTCAGAATAACCTGTCACCTGGCAGGGACTCTCACCTCCGTAGATAAGACCAACATCAGATGTACTTCTAAGATAGCGAAAAATTCTCTTTACAGCTAACCAATGTTTCTTTCTTGGTTGTCCCATAAACCTGCTAACAACACTGACTACATGTGCAAGATATGGTCTTGTACATACTGTAGCATACATCAAACTTCCAACAGCACTAGCATAAGGAGTCCGAGACATATACTCCTTTTCTTCTTCAGACTGAGGAGCAACCGTTGTCAGATGAACGTTTGCTGCTCTTGGAGTATCGATAGGTTTAGCTGTGGACATTCCAAACCTTACTAGTACCTTTTCAATATAGGTTTTCTGTGACAAGAAGAGCTTTTCTATTTTCTATCCCTGAAAATCTCCATGCCTATAATCTTCTTTGCCGCACCTAAGCCTTTCATCTCAAAATCAGAGCTAAGCGAATCTTTCAGCTTTTGAAAATCACACATCTCCTCTGCAGCTATCAGCATGTCATACACATAAAGCACCAGATAAATATATGATTCATCCTTCAACCTTTTGTAGTAACCACAACAATCATAAGGACTTTTAACGTACTCCAACTTCGTCATGTAGCTGTCAAATCTTTTGTACCACTGCCTTGGAGATTGCTTAAGTCCATATAACGACTTGTTCAGTTTGCACACATAGTCTTCCTTGCCTGGAGCTTCAAAACCCTCTGGTTGGGTCATGTATATCTCTTCCTCTAACTCTCCATGAAGGAAAGTGGTCTTCACATCAAGTGTTCGAGCTCCAAATTCTGACGTGCCACTATTGCTAACAGTACTTTGATAGATGTGTGTTTGACCATTAGTGAAAAAATCTCATTGTAGTCTACTCCTTCTCTTTGACTGAAACCTCTAGCATCAACATGAGCTTTATACTTGACTCCTTTTGAAGGTGATATCCCTTCCTTTATTTTGAAGACCCACTTGCAAGTGACAATCTTTCTCTCTTGTGGAATAATGACCAGATCCCATGTATGATTTTTATCATGAGAGTTCATCTCTTCTCCCATAGCAGCAAACCATTGCTCAGCTTCAACACTTGATACAACTTCATTGTAAGTGCATGGCTCATACGTATCAACCTCTTCTGCCACATGCAGTGCATATCCGACCATATCCTCAAAGCCATATCTCACAGGTGGTCCAACGCCAATCCTCTTGGGTCGATCTTTTGCAATACTATATTTTGCAACTCCAGATGGTTGAGTTTCAGATACAGTAGGTCCCAAAAGAACATTTTCTGTTTGCTCCTCATGACCTTCTTTGTGTTGCTGCAAATCACTCTTGTCATGATCGTCATGCAGCTCCACCTGCTTGTCGAAACTCTCATTATCTGCAAAGCTGCAGGCTCTGCTGAGCATCTGAACATAGAACTTTCATCAAAGACAATGTTACTGCTTGTAAAATCCCTCTTCTCTGATGGAGACCATATCCTGTACCCCTTAACTCCATCTCCATAGCCTACAAAAACTCCTTTCCTTGCTCTTGGTTCTAGTTTACCTTCACTTACATGATAGTAAGCTGTGCAACCAAAAACTTTCATATTTGAGTAATCAGCACATGTACCTGACCACATCTCAGTAGGTGTCTTGCACTTGATACTTGTATGTGGTGCATGGTTTATTAAGTAGGAAGATGTACTTACAGATTCAGCCCAAAACCTGTTTTTCTAAACAATCATTAGAGAGCATTCACCTCGCTCTCTCCAGTAACGTCTGGTTCATCCGCTCACCTACACCATTCTGTTGGGGTGTATCTCTGACTGGTGATGACGTGCAACACCTTCATCTCTACACAACTGATTGAACTCAAATAAACAGAAGTCCAAACCATTATCAGTTCGAAACCTCTTGATATTTTTCCTTGTTTGATTTTCAACTAGAGCTTTCCACTCCTTGAAGTTTTTAAAAGCTTCACTTTTATGAAGCTTCACTTTTATGCTTCAGTATGAACACCCAAATCTTCCGTGAGTAGTCATCAATCATAGACACGAAGTACCTGTGACCTCCAAAAGATTTCACCCGAGACGGACCCCAACAATCTGAGTGAATGTAGTCCAACGTACCTTTTGTTCTATGAATAGCCTTAGGAAACTTGTTGGGATGAAGCTTTCAGAAAATGCAGTGTTCACAAAACTCTAGACCCTTAACCTCATGGCCACAAAGAAGATCCTCCTTAGACAAAATTTGCATACCTCTTTCACTCATATGACCAAGCCTCATATGTTATATATAGCTTTGTCAAATCTTCCTTACGAACCTCAGAAGCTGTAACATTGGTTGAACCTGTGATTGTGGAGCCTTGCAGAAAATATAAAGTACCATGTATGGCACCTTTCAGAATCACATCAGAACCCATGTAAACTTTCAAAACTCCGTCACCACCTGAATACTTGAACCCTCTACTGTCTAAAGGACTTAGAGATATCGAGTTTTTTTGTCATAGACGGAATATGTCTGACATCTCTTAAGGTGCAGAATCTACCATCATGTGTCCTGATCTTGATCGAACAAATTCCAACAACCTTGCAAGCAGAACTGTTAGCTACATTATGCTACCATCATCTACATACTCATATGTGTAAAACCACTCTCTCCTAAGACACATATGGTAAGAAGCTCCAGTGTCTAGAACCCACACATCTGAGGAATGTGTCTGTTCATATACAGCCAGTGCAAAGTCTACTTCAGACTTGCTGTCATTCTCTGCTACAATAACAGCAACTGACTACTTCTTCTTCTTCTTAGGACAATCTGTTTTCCAGTGCCCATTTTCTTTACAGTAATTGCAGATATCATCTGGTTTCGGATCTTTTGAAACATATCGTTTTGCATTCTTCTGCTTGTTATTTCCACTGCTGACAAACAGTCCATAAGCTTGATTATCTGCACCTGTACCAGACGTCTGATGTCGCAGCTCTCTACTATGGAGTGACGAGCAAACCTCTTCCAAAGATACAGTATCTTTACCGACTATAATCGATTGCACAAAGTTTTCGTATGATAGTGGTAGAGATACCAATAGAAGTAGAGCAGCATCCTCATCCTCCACCTTAATATTGATATTACATAGCTCTAGTAATAGCATGTTTAGCTGATCTAAGTGATCTCTGAGGTTCGTACCCTCCTGCATTCTTAACCCGAAAAGACGTTGTTTTAAAAGCAACTTGTTTGTAAGAGACTTTTTCATATACAATATCTCCATCTTCCCCCATAAACCAGCAGCAGTCGTTTCATTTGAAACCTTGACAATGATGTCATCTGCAAGACAAAGCAAAATTGATGCATGTGCCTTCTCTTCCAGACTCGCCATCTCAGCAGCGTCACCCTTGTTATTTTTAACTAATGGCACCCACAAGCCTTGTCGCTTCAGCAACGCTTGCATCTTAAATTGCCAGAGACTAAAATTGTTTCTCCCTGTGAATTTGTCGATCTTCACGTTTATTTCAGACATCTTCTCACCAGACGCGGAAACTCCCAGAACCTGGAGCTCTGATACTTGTTTGTTATAACAGATGCGAAAAGATTGTGCTATGAACGTAAAACAAAGACACAGAATTAACGTGGTTCACCAACGATGTGTTGGCTACATCCACGGACAAAAGGAGACTGATTTATTAATGGAAGCTGAAGGTTCAGAATACATCAAAATTAAATGTAACAAGCTTATTTATAGCTAACACTAAGTTAACCCTAAACAGATTTGGACCTATTCGCTTAGGCCAACGTAACAACCTTAAACTAGTAGCTTTGGCCCATATAGGAGTTATCCTATCTGAGAAGCTTGTAGCTTACAATCTGCTAGCAGCTTCGCAGCTTACATAATCTGCTAATAGCTTCGCAGCTTACACAATCTGCTCACAGCTTTGCAGCTTACACAATCTGCAAACTCCACTTTCTGCAGTTTGCTGTGTAGCCAACACCTTCCGAAAATGGCACCTTCGTCAGCTCGCACCTTTCTCAGGTCGCACCTTCCGCAGGTCACACATTCTGCAAGTCTCACCTTCCACAGTCTCAGACTCAAGGCATACTAACACTATGAAAACGACTAAGATATCAAGCTGATCACTCCACATAATCTTTTATCTGTGCAAATTTTTTTCTTTTATTTAAAAAAAAAATCTAAACAGAGCATTCACCACTATCTGAAGCAAAGCTTGAGCACCAATTTGGTAAAGATGTAGAGGAGTAACCTTTGAGGATGCTTGTGATGAGACTAGTTGGAAGTTTAAATGTCTTTGGTTTGATGTGGGTGAAGGATTTCTCACTTATCTTGCTTCACACGCTCACTTTTAGATTTGGGTGTGTGACCTTAAGACTTTTGCACATGGATTCTCTCGACGTAAAAATCAACTCTACAGTTTCAATATATAGGGTTTTAGATATGTTCTTGTAAGATTCACGTAACTGGTGGTTGAGAATTTTACAAGACCGAGTTTGGTATAGCTTGGTTATCTTACAAAGCTATGCAGCCTATGCTCTACGTCTGACTTTTACGGTTTTACCCATAAACTTAGGTGCATTTACCCAATTAGCTATCCTAATCATGGTCGAAAAGGAAGAGCCAGATCAAATGATGACCCTGGGAACTGGTAACGATTTCGTGAGAATTTATAAGTCGTTGGCTGGGATCTTTTCACTTTGGGGAGTATTGAATCGTTTGGTGTGACCATGGTGCTTTTAGAGAACGTCGTGGACGTGGTAAAAGAGTTGAAGTCTTTGTAGATCATGTAGAGGATCTGAAGTAATTACTATGAAGAAGACATGTGCTGCAACATCTATAAGCCCACCATAACAGAAGTATTAAGAGATATTATGAGATATTAGGCTTATTGGGCATTGTATAGTTAGTTATTAGAATTATTAGAGTAATTTGTCCCACATTGCTAGTTTCTAACTTAAGATTGATTAATGTATTTGTATATATATGTGCCTTTAGGCTGATGAATAAATCACTTCCGCAAATTACTTTGACATGGTATCAGAGCCTAAGACTACATAAAGTTTTGGTCTAGCTCTTGAATCAGAGCCTAAGGCTACATAAAGTTTTAGTCTAGCTCTTGATTCAAATTCTTGTTTATAAGTTGTGGTTTATTGGAAAAATCAAACCGACGAGGTCTTGCTCTTTTGTTTTTGGTGAACTCGGACCGACGAGGTTCGGGATTTCTGTAGAGCCATAAGGGCTTGGGATTTCTTTATTCGGTGGAGAAACCTGGGGAATTTCTCTGTTTTTTTAGAAAATATGAGATTTCAGAGTCGAGGAATTAAGTGTTCTTATTGTTTGAAGTATGGTCATGATGTGAGATCATGTTATCAGGTATATGGATATCCAGATTGGTGGCTGGAGAAGTATGGAAAACCTACGGAACATGTGTCACACACTGAAAAACGTGCGTCATACACGGAGGCATCACAGGTTGATCCTCAGGCTTTGACAGGGCTCAAGAAAGATCAATGGCATAAGCTTGTTCGATGGTTTGATTTGAGATTAGAGATAGCAAATCGTGTGAGTGATAACACCTATACAGATGAGTGGATTATTGATAGTGGTGCATCGCACCATATGACGGGTACGTTAAGTGGTATGTTTGATTCTCACCATGTTTAGTGGGTCTGCCTAATGGAAATGTTGTGGTTGCTGATAGAGAAGGAAGTGTGGCATTGACGGAGAAGTTAACTTTGACACATGTGCTTTTTGTCAAGGAACTCAAGTGCAATCTCATCTCTGTGTCACAGATTATTGATGCAATGAATTTCATTGTGTTGTTCTCCAAGCAAATGTGTCGGATACAGGATCTTGCTTTGCAAATTCTGATTGCAGTGGGTGAAAGAAAAGATGGATTGTATTTTCTTCAAGGTATTCAGAAGACTGTGAATGTGGCGAAGGTCAGTAAGTTGGGGTCTTTGGAACTTTGGCATAAAAGGATGGGACATGCTTCTGAAAAGGTTATTAGGAGATTGCCAGAAGTGGATCAAAAGAGTGTTAGTGTTTCTGATTGCGATGTCTGTTTCTGAGCAAAGCAGTGTCGGAATGTATTTCCTGTGAGTACAGAGAAAAGCAAAGAATGCTTTGAGATGATTCATTGTGATTTATGGGGGCCATATCGAACACAGAGCGTGTGTGGATCCTCTTATTTTTTAACTATCGTGGATGATTATTCTAGAGCTGTGTGGGTTTTTCTTCTTGCTGATAAAACAAAAGTTCAGAAAACAATGGTAGATTTCTTTGCTCTCATTCAGCGTCAGTTTGAGAAACATGTGAAAATCGTGCGAAGTGATAATGGTAGTGAATTGGTATGAAGGAGTATTTTCGTACATCAGGGATAATTCATCAAACTTCGTGTGTGGGAACTCCTCAACAAAATGGTAGAGTGGAGCGAAAACATCAACATATATTGAATGTCGCACGAGCGTTGAGGTTTCAGGCAAATTTACCAATAGAACTTTGGAGTTATTGTGCTTTGAGTGCTGCGTATCTAATCAATCGTACGCCTTCTGTGTTACACAATGGTAAGAGTCCTTATGAAATCATCTTTGGAAAATCTCCTGCTTATAGTGAGATACGAGTTTTTGGATATTTAGCGTATGCTCACAATCAGAAACGTTGATAACATCGGATTTTGACCATTTTTATGGATCATTTTAATATCTTTTACAGGTGTTTTTACTCTATTTTCAAAGGTTTTCAAAGGATTTCTATGTTTCTGGATTTTAAAAGACTTTTCAGGTAATTTGGGATAAAGAGGCACAAAATGGAACAAAAAGACTCTTTTGCATAAATGCAGACCGTCAGAACTCTCATGGGAAGACGAAGACCTTCTCACCGTCTGATCACCCTAAAAATTGGACAACTTATAGAAGAATCAACCAGCTTTCAAATGCATTTGGTTTGGAGACATTCCAACGGTTGGATCTCAAGATATTTCATTAGCCCCGGAGCCACTCGAAGTCGGCCAGCAGCTCACGCGACCGCGGCCACCAAGCTATTTGCCGCGGTCAGAAGCTTCCCAACCGCAGCCAACAAGCCAATTGCCGCAGTCACAACACTCCCGACCGCGGCATTCAAGCTCCGACTTAAAGCCCACTTATCTGAAGCCCAAAGTCATTCACAGCCTCAATTCCGGAACCCTAGAGACCATGGAGTATTGGAGACTATAAATACATGTCATTTAGGTTGTTTTTAGAGAGAACCCTTCATACTTTACAGAAACCCTTTTCCTTTAGCCGTTTTTATGAGATTTTTGTAGAAGATTGTTCAAGTCCGAGTTCTTCAATAGAGAAGCTTTCTTTATCTCTTTTCTTTACTGTTTTTCATTACTTTTATTAAAACCAATGATTATGTCGAACTCAGCCATGTCTGAGTAGATCCCGAGTTGGGCTTAGGGTTCCCGAAAGGGGCTCTCATAATCGATTAAGACATTTAGGTTTATAGATCTGGGATTTCGACCTGTTCTCTGTTTATTCTTGTTCTTATTGCATGTATGCTTGATTGATCACCTAGTATCTGATCTAGATAGTTAGTGTTGCGAAAGTTTTCATTAAGTATCAGCCCTAGAATTAAACAGGCGATTTTTCCGTAGGAGTGGAAACCTACCTGCGGCGAGATCGTGAGTATTGACGAGTCTTGTGCAGCTCTTGCGTTCTCTCCCTTCCAGGGCCAGAGTGGAAACCTACTGGTCAGGGTTGCGAGAAACAGTTGGTTATGATCACGACAGTGACGTAGTCATACCGCCGTACTCTAGCTCTAGAACCCATATACTGTTATCCGTCAATCCCAATCTATCTTCACTAATGTTAAAATCGATTATGATCCCTTAGAGTTCCCAAAAGTTCAGCGTTTTTAACCATAGTTTACAATTCCATCACTTTTTACTTGCTTTCTTAGACCTGCATTTCAATTTCCTTAGTTCATTATTACTTGCCTTCTTTACTTTTCATGCGATATCTTACTTGCTTTATTAGTCTTTCATTCGATATTTGCCTATTCTAATTGCATTCCATTTGATTTTCTTACCTGCTTTTTAGGATAGATTTATTTGCTTTCTTTTGTTTTAGTTTAATTTGCAAGAAAAACAACCAACCTTTAAAACCAATTTAGTCTAGACATAAAGTTAAAAACCGTAGAAGAATACCAGGCACACAAATCTCTGTGGATTCGATCCCTAAATACTACAACTGATTAGCTGTGCACTTGCGGCTTTCATTTGTTTTGTTAAGGGTAAAACTTGTTCCCTCACGTAGTTGACACGAGCACGCATCAAGTTTTTGGCGCTGTTGCCGGGGATTTGTTTCGCTGCCTTTTGCTATTTTTCTTGTTTTAACTTCTGTTCTAGACACCTGATCTCTAGTTCTTTCTTAAAGTTTTTCTGAACTATCTTTCCCTTCTTTTGTCTTTCTCTGAATTGCATGAATACCAGGCGTCGACCTGCAGGAGACATTCCAATTCTAGACGAGATAGACAGACACGAAAGAGAACTTCGAAGACTTAGACGAACGCAAGGAATGGCCAACGACGACCAGCCTGGAGATCCTATTAATCAAAATTTAAATATGGACCAAGACGGGTCCGAACATGGAGAAAACGAAGAGAATGATCACATAGAAGGTGATCATGCTCGACAAGATGGAGAGGAGGATGAGGTTCTTCCAAGAAACCACCAGACCCGAGAGAGAGAAGAATGTGAAGATCTTGATCCACCGATCAATGCAGCCGATGGTGACCACCCAGCAATGCAGCCAAATGAACGCATTCACCGCCCCATTCCGCCAGCAAATCAACACCGAAGACAAGCCAGGAACAATCGCATAGCTGATTTTGATGCACCTACTCAAAATTTTCAGAATCGATCTGCGATTCAAGTACCATTTACAAACCGGAATGAGTTTGAAGTCAAGCCTCAAATCATCTCATTGGTGAAGAAAAACCAGTTCCATGGAGTTCCTTCTGAGCACCCAATGGACCATATCGAGCTTTTTGAAGAAATTTGCAGCATGATGAGAACAAACCAAGTTCCACCTGACTATTTAAAGTGTAAGTTGTTCCCTTTTTCATTAGCAGATAAAACTCACTGTTGGTTGAAGTCTTTGCCTGCAGGATCGATTACTAATTCGGAAGAATGTAGAACTGCTTTCCTGAACCACTTCTACACTAAGTCAAGGTCGAACAATTTGAGAACGAAGATCTCAACCTTTCAACAAGGGCCAACTGAATCTTTCTATGAAGCTTGGGAACGTTTTAAAGAGTATGAACGTGATTGCCCTCATCATGGATTTCATGGATCAAGCCTGCTGAGCACATTTTACCGAGGTTTGCAATACAAACTTTCACTTGATACAGCTAGCAATGGAGATTTTGGGCAAAAGACGATAACCCAAGGAAGAGCTCTCATCGAAAATTTGGCTCAAGCCAATAGCAATGACTGTCCTGAATACGATCAATCGATGAAGCAAGCCGGAACAGACAACAAGGAGATAACCGAGTTGAAGAACATGGTGAGCCAGCTTCTAAAGAGCAACAATCGCCCGATCCATACCTGTGAAACCAACAATGGCGCAGAAGAGGAAGGACCTAGTGATATCGATCACATTAATCAAGCATTTCAAGAAGAAGATGTGAACTACGTAGGAGCACTGGTGCCATACCAAAATCGCTCCAACAACAACTTCAACAACAACTTCTGGAATGCAAATTACAACAATCTCTCTTACCGCAATCCAAATGTGGAGAATCCTCAAGATCAGTACTACCCACCTCAGCAAAAATCATTCCAAAACAAGTTTCAAGGTGGAAACTTTGGAGGAATAGTACCATATCAACCGAGACAGCCATATAACTACCAAGGTACGAGTTTTAAAAATCAATTTGTACAACAGCAGGGAGTCACGACGAACCAGCTAGCTTCACAAATCGGTAGACTTGAACAGTCAATCCAACAGCTCGTTATGACAAACAAAAAAGCATCTAAAGACGTGAACGTGAAAGTGGACTGCATGTACAGTGATCTGAATAGTAAGTTTGAATCTTTGTCTTCGCACGTAAAAAAGTTAGATGTGCAAGTCGCACAAACAGCCGACTCTATGAAGAGGAAAAGTGGAGTTCTTCCAGGAAGAAATATTGAAGATAATCCTAAGAAGTTTTGCAACGCCATAACCACATTGCCCGAAGAAGAGTCCAGAACCGATGGAAAGAAAGAAGAAACCCCAATCTTTGTACCACTGTACAAGAATATCGATCCCAAGCAGCCACCGTTTAAGGTACCCGAACGATCACCGTTTCAAAGGCTTACAAAAGCCAATGATCCGGGACGTTTTGTTTTCCAATTGTTCATTTCAGGAATCAAGTTTACAGACTGCTTGTGCGATTCCGGAGCCAATGTCAACATCATGTCTAAGACATTTGCCGAAAAATTGGGAATAAAAACCTTAAGGACATCGACGGTTAAGGTTATCTTTGGAGATTCATCTCAAAAAGATACTGAAGGGGCGATTCATGATCTACAAGTTCTAGTGGGAGATAAGATCGTTCCAGCAGATTTCCAAGTCCTGGAGATGGATACAGACAAGGAGAGGCCACTCATTTTCGGGAGACCATTCCTAGCTACAGTAGGAGCAATAATCGATCACGCAAACCGGCATGCTGATTTCCTCAATGTGGACAGAAAAAGGTACTATCCTAATATCTTAGATGAATTTCCAAGTAAAGGAAACAGGCCAAAAGAGAAAGAAAAGGAGAAGCCGAAAGCTTTTGCAAAGATCAAGATCATCATTCCACCAGACGCAACAGAAACTAGTGAGGACCAAATCCAGGAGCTGATCGAAAACACAAAAAGGGTTCTGAACAACATTAAAGTCCGAAAGAAGATTAAAGGTAAGAAGACTTTTCTTCAAGGAGAAGAAGTAAAACCTCCACCAACCGGAAGTGATAAAGGCACATCAAATGGAGTGCCATTCAAATCAGCCTGATTCCTCATGCTTACGTCGAGCTAAACGACTTAAAACAAAAGCGCTTAATGGGAGGCAACCCATTTAGGTACTTTTTCTTTTAGTTTTCTTTTCCTTTTTAGAATTTATGCTTTCTTTTTCTTTTTAAGTTTTAGGTATTTTATAAAACAAAAACACAAAAAAATCAGCAAATTAAAAAAAACCAAGGAGAAAAAGGTAGGTCTTTAGCTGCTCGGCCCGGCAAAGACGAGAAGATTGGACAATAGGCCGCAGGAAGAAGACCCGCGGTCGCAACAGACGGAACCGTGACCAAAGATGCATCGACCGCGGCACCGTGAATGTGACCGCGGCCGAGCACTCGACTACTGTGGTCGCGCGTCCCCTGACCGCGGCCGTTGGTCGTTGAGATGGTTCCGCGGATTTCTGCCGTTTCCCGGTGTTACCTGGTGATTCCTGATGATTCCCGGTGTTTCCCGAAATGTTCCCGGTAAAACCCGAAAAGATCCTCCGTAAGTTTTAAACTTTCCTAATGTGCAAACAAAAAAAGACTTAGAGATTTAGGAGAAAGAACACATTTTTCAATTCATTAGCTTTTTAAGAGATTTTTGGCTCAAACCTCACTATTTTTCAAAGCTGATTTCAATTCTGCCATCAATTCTCTCTTTCCAGCTAGGTATGAACCTCAAACTCACCATTCTTACTCGATTTTGAACTTAGGGTTTTCTTCAAAAACCCAAAATATTGATCTATTAACGGTGGAAATAGCTTAAGAATGATAGATTATCCATTTAGGTTATCTAAAAATCGCTTTTAGCACCTAGCTTAAGAGGAATTGAGATTTTTGAAATTTGGATTCTACATGCTTCATAAAAATCGAATTTGGAACAGCAAAATTGATGAATTTGATTTAGTCTTGTGTGATTAGTGATTATTATTGGGTAATCTTTAGAATTCACATGAAAATTGCTCATAAAAACCGATTTTTAGAAGATTTCTATGTTGAGAACATCAAAAATCCGAATTTAGTCATGAACTACTTGATTTCTCTGATTTAATATCAATTTTGTTTGCTCATAATTTTAATTAATCTCTTTATACTAGTATTAGTATAACAGATCTTAATGTGTTAAAATTAGCACCCAAATTCACTCTTTTTCCAAGAATCATTTCATTTTGCAGAAAATGGATGAAACCAGATCCCGAAGGAGCCGTCGAACTGGTGGCAGCTCCGATGACATTCCCGACGATGCTACTCTAGGAGAGTACATGCTGAACCAAGCCAGACCGAGAAGAAGAAGCTATGTGATGAGATTGCTCCAGCACTCAAGAGAAACACGAGCACCTCCCGAACCACCACAGATTCGATACATTGGGAGGGAGACAAACCCGAGAGTGGACTATGCAAGGCGTTTCAAGAAGCTGAACATCAAACCCACGCCTTGCATTGATTATCATACACTCGAGATGCTTGGAATCAGAGAGGATGTGATCTGGTACATCGATGCACTTAAGCTGAGACCCTACTTGGAGCTGAACCTTCTGACTTATCCTGAGCTAGTCCGTGAGCTTTTAGCGACCGTTACACTCCACCACACGAAGAGGAGGAACCCCAGAGCATCAGATGGCATCTTATCATTCTCTATCCGCGGACAGCCTTATTCTCTCACCATTTCCAAGGTTTGTGAAGCTCTTAAGCTTTCATACACTGATGGCTTTTATCTTGAAGATGAACCTGATCTTAACCTGTGGAGAGAGATGGGTCATGGAGCCTATGATAGTGGGAGATCTAAGTCAGCCCTTCTTAGCCACCCAGCAGTGAGAGTTGTGCACAAACTCTTAGCACACACGATCTTCTCTAGAGCCAACATGGGAGGTATTTTGAAGACTGAACTCATTACACTTCAGATCCCATTTATGGACGACCCACGACTTGCCTGCTTTGCCTGGATCATATCGCAGAATATGGTAAAGGTGAAGCATGATTTAATGGTTGCGATGACGCTACTCCAGCTTTCTGAGTGCTATTACAGCGATACTGCAGGCTGTAGGATTCGATTTCTCATCTGATGATCCACTTCCCGATGTCTGGTATGATCTACTTTATCTCTCTCGCGATCACACTATCTCTCGTGCCGCTTTCGATCCAGACAGGTTTGGTTACAAGTATTGCACTGGCACCGAGGAGCACCGAGTCCGCTTACCTTCAGCGTCTATCCCGAGATTGTGCAACGGAGGACGTCCTCGATGGACAACGGAATCCGATGATTTTCTGCCATCCGTACCTCGTCTACCATTCACCATTGGCCAATACATAGTGGCCAAGGCGAAGCGTGATGCAGCTGCAGCCCGTGCTCATTTTCAGCCATCTATTCCGACCGGCCACACCTCATCATCTACATCATCACACACTCATTCCAATCTGGAGCGCAGAGTTGAGAGACAGGGACGACGCTTTGAGCGCGTTGTCACCTTCTTGCAGGAGCAGCACCAGTTCGCAGACGACACTTCGGAAGATGAGTGATTGATCAGCACTTCACTACCATCACGGTTCTATCATCATTTTCTTTTCTTTTATCTTATTTCGCTTTTATTCACCATCTTCTCACCAACCTTTTCACACTGGGGACAGTGTGATTTAAGTCTGGGGGAGGATATCTATCCGTACTAATTATTTTCCTGCTTTTGCTTTTTAATTTCAAGCATTTTTTAAATTTTAGTATGTAACCTATTCGACATTAAGTATTTTTCAGGAATGTTTGACGCAAAACTATGATGATTTAGACCTGCACACTTCTACACTATGCATGATAGCTCATTTGTGGTTAGCACTAGACTAGGCGGTAGCTAGAGTACTTGCACTACGAACTCCCACCAGACGACTTCTATTCATGGAGATTCTTTCTGACAGGATATACTAGCTCATTTTATTTGGACTTAATATTGATATCTAATTTTCTCATCATTGATTTTAGGCAGGCATCGACATACACATCTAGGACGTCTTTTACCATCACTTTTACCACTCTTTATCGTCCTAGATGACCAGTTTATCTTTATCTGGTACCATACCCTAAACCCAAAACCTTTGTTCTCAATCCTCATGCATTCTCTCTTTAGTTTATATCAGCAGATATGTGCAAAAACGTCGGAGAGAAGAGGAGCGACGCAGTTTTCAGTCACTCGCAAAAGAGACTGAATGGAATTGGGAAGAAAGAGTATCAGAAACATAATAAAGCTTTACAAGACAGATATTAACTGGTAAATTCGTGCTCTCTAAAACTCTATATCTAAAGGCTTTCCCTTTCTCTAAAAAAAAAAAAAAAAAAAAAAACGTGAAAAGAGAAAAGGGAACAAAAAGCCTAATGAGTCTTAGATTGTCGAAATTTGTGGGGCAATGAGCAACCACTATTCGTTTAAGGAGCTATTGTTTTGAAAGATTTACAAAAATCTAAGTCTGTGGGAGTTTGGAGAGAACCTGAGGAAGAAGACCATGAATCTATGTCAAGAAAAAAGTGACTGAAAACTGTGGATACCAACAGCTTCACTCTCTCTTGCGGTTTTGCATAATGTCCTGCATCCTCCAGATCTTCAGGTAACCCTTAAACACTTTAAGCCATACCCCCACAATAATCCTTCTTTACACCTAGCCTAGATTGCCTTGCCTAGATTTTCTTTGATGAGAACCACCGAGATTTTTAATGAATGTTAAGAGCTAGTTGACTGGAAGTTAGATCTTAGTGCATAGATTTCTGCATGGCGGATTAACGGACTAGTTATGCCTATATTGCTAGTGAGAATTTTCTAGGCTATTCCCGATTGATGCATACTGATTGATATTGGTCTAGAAGTTTGGTCTCTGAGATTTTGTTTAGTTCCTGCGTTTTCAAACCTCTCACCGAGATTTAGCCTTTGTTTTGTTTGAGGACAACCAAAAGACTAAGTCTGGGGGAGTTGATAACACCGGATTTTGACCATTTTTATGGATCATTTTAATATCTTTTACAGGTGTTGTTACTCTATTTTCAAAGGTTTTCAAAGGATTTTTATGTTTCCGGATTTTAAAAGACTTTTCAGGTAATTTGGGATAAAGAGGCACAAAATGGAACAAAAATACTCTTTTGGATAAATGCAGACCGTCAGAACTCTCATGGGAAGACGAAGACCTTCTCACCGTCTGATCACCCTCAAAATTGGACAACTTATAGAAGAATCAACCAGCTTTCAAATGCACTTGGTTTGGAGACATTCCAACGGTTGGATCTCAAGATATTTCATTAGCCCCGGAGCCACTCGAAGTCGGCCAGCAGCTCACGCGACCGCGGCCAACAAGCTATTTGCCGCGGTCAGAAGCTTCCCGACCGCGGCCAACAAGCCAATTGCCGCGGTCACAACACTCCCGACCGCGGCATTCAAGCTCCGACTTAAAGCCCACTTATCTGAAGCCCAAAGTCATTCCCAGCCTCAATTCCGGAACCCTAGAGACCATGGAGTATTGGAGACTATAAATACATGTCATTTAGGTTGTTTTTAGAGAGAACCCTTCATACTTTACAGAAACCCTTTTCCTTTAGCCGTTTTTATGAGATTTTTGTAGAAGATTGTTCAAGTCCGAGTTCTTCAATAGAGAAGCTTTCTTTATCTCTTTTCTTTACTGTTTTTCATTACTTTTATTAAAACCAATGATTATGTCGAACTCAGCCATGTCTGAGTAGATCCCGAGTTGGGCTTAGGGTTCCCGAAAGGGGCTCTCATAATCGATTAAGACATTTAGGTTTATAGATCTGGGATTTCGACCTGTTCTCTGTTTATTCTTGTTCTTATTGCATGTATGCTTGATTGATCACCTAGTATCTGATCTAGATAGTTAGTGTTGCGAAAGTTTTCATTAAGTATCAGCCCTAGAATTAAACAGGCGATTTTTCCGTAGGAGTGGAAACCTACCTGCGGCGAGATCGTGAGTATTGACGAGTCTTGTGCAGCTCTTGCGTTCTCTCCCTTCCAGGGCCAGAGTGGAAACCTACTGGTCAGGGTTGCGAGAAACAGTTGGTTATGATCACGACAGTGACGTAGTCATACCGCCGTACTCTAGCTCTAGAACCCATATACTGTTATCCGTCAATCCCAATCTATCTTCACTAATGTTAAAACCGATTATGATCCCTTAGAGTTCCCAAAAGCTCAGCGTTTTTAACCATAGTTTACAATTCCATCAATTTTTACTTGCTTTCTTAGACCTGCATTTCAATTTCCTTAGTTCATTATTTACTTGCCTTATTTACTTTTCATGCGATATCTTACTTGCTTTATTAGTCTTTCATTCGATATTTGCCTATTCTAATTGCATTCCATTTGATTTTCTTACCTGCTTTTTAGGATAGATTTATTTGCTTTCTTTTGTTTTAGTTTAATTCGCAAGAAAAACAACCAACCTTTAAAACCAATTTAGTCTAGACATAAAGTTAAAAACCGTAGAAGAATACCAGGCACACAAATCTCTGTGGATTCGATCCCCAAATACTACAACTGATTAGCTGTGCACTTGCGGCTTTCATTTGTTTTGTTAAGGGTAAAACTTGTTCCCTCACGTAGTTGACACGAGCACGCATCAAACGTCATGGAGATAAATTTGCGAGTAGAAGCAGAAAATGTGTATTTTTTGGATACCCTTATGCAAAGAAGGGATGGAACTTATTTGACTTGGAGACACATGTAATCTTTGTTTCTCGGGATGTCACTTTTATTGAGGAACGATTCCCATATTTGGAGCTAAAAAATGCACAGGTGGATGAGCCTTCTAATTCTAATCAAATGAGGTTATATGTGGATGATAATGTTGGATTTGACGATATAGAACCTTCCTTGACAAGGGAAATTATACAACCTCTCACAAGAGATACAATGACACAGACTCAGGTTGTGTCAGACAAGGTTGCAGAAGAAGAAAGACAGACTATAGGAAACGAAATACGCGATATCTTAGGAATTACAGCGCCACAAACTGAACCTGCATCGGTTACACAGTCTGAGATTGTGCAACCTGCTCTAGTGACAGAACCTGCATCGGTTACATAGTCTGAGAATTTGCAGCCTGCTTTAGTAACAGAACCTGCATCGGTGACACAGGCTGAAACTGTGCAACAGCCTGCATCAACAAAAACTTTGGGACGGGGAATGAGAAAGAAAGAATCTTCTGTCAAGCTACGCGACTATGTGTGCAATACAACATTTACAATGAATACTTCCACTGTGAGTCAGGAGTTGAGTAATGATTATGGTATTGAAAATTATGTGAATTGTGAAAGGTTCTCTGTGTCACACAAGGCATTTCTGTGTAGTATAACTGAAGGAGTTGTGCCGAAAAGTTTTGCTGAAGCCATGAAGGATCCGCGATGGAGAGAAGCTATGAGACTCGAGATTGAGGCCCAAGAACGAAATCAAACATGGTTGGTTGAACAATTACCATCAGGTAAGCATGTGATTGAGTGTAAATGGGTTTATACAATTAAGTATAATGCAGATGGCTCTTTTGAAAGGTATAAGGCGCGACTCGTGGCATGTGGCAATCGTCAAAAAGAAGGGATTGATTATTCTGATACATTTGCTCTTGTAGCAAAGATGAGCACAGTTCGATTGGTTCTTCAAGTTGCCGCTGGGAAAAATTGGGAGCTACATCAGATGGATGTGCACAATGCGTTTCTTCATGGAGATTTGGATGAAGAGGTCTTTATGAGGGTACCTCAGGGTTTTGGTGCTTCTAAGAAGGTTATAGTATGTCGTTTGCGCAAGTCGCTGTATGGTTTGAAACAAGCTCCACGATGTTGGTTCGCGAAACTTTTGAAGGCACTTTCGGGGTACGGTTTTACACAGAGTAAGGCTGATTACTCTCTTTTCTCATTAGTTCGTGATAAAGTTCACTTGCACGTTCTAATGTATGTGGATGATCTTGTGGTGACAGGAAGCTCTCCTGAGGTGATACAAAAGTTTAAAACATATTGAAGCAATTGATTTCATATGAAGGATTTGGGAAAATGGAAATATTTTCTTGGATTGGAAGTTGCAAGAAATGCAGAGGGTATATACTTATCACAGAGAAAGTATGCTCTGGATATTATTGCTGATGTCGGTTTGCTTGGTGGTAGGCCTGTAGAGTTTCCAATGGAGCAAAATCATCAGTTGGGAAGGTCGACGACAAAGATTTTGACTGATCCAGAGAAGTATCTGAGACTGGTTGGAAGGTTGATTTACTTGGCTTCGACTAGACCAGATCTTGCCTACTCAGTTCACATCTTATCTCAATTTATGAATGAGCCAAGAGAAGATCATTGGATGGCTGCATTGAGAGTTGTTCGTTACTTGAAAGGGTGCCCGGGAATGGGAATTTTGTTGAAATCTGATTGTCATTTTCATCTTACAGCTTGGTGTGATTCAGATTGGGCTGGATGTCCAATCACGAGGAGATCTTTGAGTGGATGGTTGATACAATTGGGAAATTCTCCTGTGTCATGGAAATCAAAGAAGCAAGATGTTGTATCATGCTCTTCAACTGAAGCAGAGTATCGAGCTATGGTTTTGGCATTGAAGGAGTTGAAGTGGTTAAAGAGTGTGTTGTTAACGATGGGTATTGCACATTCTGGTCCAATGGATTTATATTGTGACAGCCAGTCTGCACTTCATATTGCAGCTAATCCTGTGTTTCATGAGAGAATGAAGCATGTGGAGATTGATTGTCATTTCATTCGAGACGATATACAGGCTGGAATTGTTCAGACCCAACATGTTTCCACTACTCAATAGTTGGCGGATATCTTCACTAAAGCACTTGGAGGACGTCCGTTCAAAGAAATTTTGTGCAAGTTGGGCATTCGAGATCTCCATGCTCCAACTTGAGGGAGGATATTAAGAGATATTAGGAGATATTAGGCTTATTGGGCCTTGTATAGTTAGTTATTAGAATTATTAGAGTAATTTGTTCCACATTGCTAGTTTCTAACTTAAGATTGACTAATATATTTGTATATATATGTGACTTTAGGCTGATGAATAAATCAGTTCCGCAAATTACTTTGACAAGAAGAGTGAATCCACGAGCACATCATCAACATCATCTCGAGCTCACTTGCAATTTGAGAGCAATAACCTTCCCTTGCTCCCTAAGTTAACCTAAAAGCTCTCTTTAACATACAAGTTGTATTCTCTCTGTAAAGAATCAAGAAGTTACCAAAGAAATTTCTTAAGAATTAATTTGTATGTAAGCCAGGGTCATGGCTGAGGTTGTTTTCGCAGCTATATTAATCAGGTAGTGTTTTAAGAGGGTCGATCGAAGTGGATATATTAATTAGGTCTTCGTGCGTTTGTTCATAAAAAGCATGTACGTGATCACGTCTGGAATTGAATACATTGGTATTCGTTACCAGGAAACCAGTTTTTTTCTGTTTAGTGACTATTTGAATCTGCGTACCGATTGTGAAACATACGAATATCTAGACTAGCACTTATTAGATTTTGCTTTTTTGGTTATATATGATTCTTAATTTTTTGGATAAGATTGCACAATTCACATTTACCCCTTTTTGCAAAGAGAAGTTTGAAGAACTCAGTGCGATTCTACTGAAATTGAGATATATTCTCTCTGTATACACTTTGTGCTACAGGCAAAAAAGAACGACATAAAAAAATTGAAGTATCTAAGGCTATAGACATAAGTTGTGCTCAGATCTAAAATCTCCTATCTAATTTTATGAAGGTTTATGGGAGTTTAGCTGCTTTCTCTAAAAGTGTTTACTCTTCCTTCAGGTTCTAGAGGATCAATCCTGATTATTACACTCTCTGTTGGTGCTGCTGCTGTCACTTGACTGGAGTCACCAATGATCTTTTGGCATGTCTCAACAAGACAGTGTCTGCATTTCGGACAAGTCATATGTTGTTGAAGCCACTTGTCAATGCAATGAACATGGAACCCGTGGTTGCACTTAGGGAGCAGCCTGAGCTTTTCACCGGAAACAAAATCCGACAAACAGATGACGCACTCTTCGCCAATCCCCGGCAGGTTCAAATCAGCTGAGTAACTAACGATCGGGAACATTCTAAGAGCTTTCTTCTTGATTCCTTTGCTTGGTGAACTGTTTGAAAGGCTAGAGATAGGCTCAGAGATCATGAAACTTGTAGATTGTCTGAATGCACAACGAATGATGTAATGTAACCCGAGGCAGCAGATGACTCCACAGATGAGTACTGAGAGAAGCATCAAGACATTCCCACTGAGGTTGTTCTCATGGGTTATGAGAGGAGATGGTGTCATCGCAAGGGGTCGTTGAGTGCTGTGGTCAAATGGGTTGTGTAGAAGCAGCTTTCTAGAGACAAAACCGCTGAGGAGTTGTTCTTGGAAAGCTTGAGCTGAAGAAGGTAACTCATTTACAGACATTTTTTTTACTCTGTATTAAAGCTTTGGAACCAAGCTCTTTTCGCTCTGCTTTGTTTTGCTTTAGTTTGTGTTATTGCTTCTTAAATTCTTGTGGAATTCAATGTGGTCTTATATATAGATTGGAATGATTACTGATTAGTATTACTGAGTGGGGACTGAGAATTCTTTTATAATTGGAGACTAATAAGATTTGTTTAAGAAAGTGGCATTTTCTTCAATTTTTCAAATGAGATTTGAGAGGATTTGGGACCCAGAAGAGCTTATCCAATTTCAGGGAATCCTTGAGTGCTGATTGTGCCTCTGGGCCATAGCTCCTCCAACCACAAGATGATTGTGTAGGGAGGGACTATCACTTTTCCAACATTGGGTATTATAATAATTTCTTCTTGTCTCACTTTAAATTAGAGAACTTTGTTTTATCATGTTGGTCTTGTGTTGATTCTTGATAAGCTGGATTTATTTTTATAATTTTTTCACATTTTTTTTATCAAGAGGAGGAGGAAGATTTTGTTGTATCTTCCTCACAATTTAATGCTTTGCCCACAGTATGCAGTGTTGTAAAGCAGTCTTTGTGCTTTAGCTTATCTTTATATGTTCTTTCCATGTGTCTGTGTTGTGTTGTTTAATAATTCACTTTACTTTAAAACATAATCAATATTACTTTTTTATTGGGATATTTAAGTGGCAATCGATTTTAAAAGTTAAATTCTTTTTATAAAATGCTAGATCCTTTTATTGTTTTGATTTATTACTACACTTAACTAGATAAATATAAATTTCTTGTTCTTATTTTTTTCCCAAATTTTAGTAAATATCTATACTATTAAAAGAGAGATACACTTTATGTCTAAACAAACAAAAAAAAATCATATTATGGTATAATTTTCTGGATAATTTAGTGTAAGATTAACAAAAAAAATTAATTTAAATTTAATTTCGAATATTAAAATATTAATTTAAATTATTTTGGATTTTCATAAGTTAGACTAATTTATCCTATTTTTTTTTTTAAACATTTGAGGCTAACCTCCTTGAATCATCCTAATAATATATGGAGTATTTGACGTAAAAAAAAAAAACATTTAATTTTTTTGTACCATGGATTAAAATTTAGTAATGTTTTTAAAATTTAAAATTTTTGTTTTCTGGACAGAGATTTTTTCCTTATTTTCATTTTATAAGAAATAGGGTACTATATAAAATCATAAGACCTTTTTGGCCTTTCCTATGTTTACTAAACTATTTTCACTTTACGGGTAATATTTTCAAAATCTATTTTGATATTTCCAGATAGCTAGATGCCCAAATGTCTGCATATTACTATCAGAAGACCTTTTTGGCTTTTTTTAATGTAAACTATTTTCTCCTTACAGGTAATATTTGCAAAATCTGTTTTGATATTCCCTGGTATCTAAATGTCTGCATATAAATGGTTCTGTAATCTGTTGTTTATTTATATATACTTCTTTTTCCTGGTCGGCGTTTGTTTATTTGTTTACCTTTCAAAAAGAGAGGAACGTTATTCATTTGGATTTGAACTTTGTCGCTTTCTTCTCCTAAATTTCCCCAGCCTTAGTATCAAGTGCCATGTTTCGTAGCTTCTAATGCCTTGTATTTGACATATTATAATAATTTAAAAGATCCAATCCAACTTAGAGCTAAATTTTGCAAAAAAATGGTAATCTCTTTGCATGAAATACTAAGGCTTTGACTAAATTGTCATATATCGATTGGTCAAGTTAAAATGAACTATTTCAAAACTAGTGGAACAAAGGAGCATAATCCAGTGATATATGTGTTTCTTAGGATTGTTTTGAAGTTCTGAATAAATCAATGAGTATATGTATAAATTTATGTAAGAAAGAAGTATATTTTAAATGCATACATATTTTGAAAACACGTTTGAAAATTTCGAAAAACAAATGTGGCAATTTTCACACCATTATGTATATACTTTCGCAGTGTTTGATTTTTTACGATGAGAATAATCTACACCAAGCATAAAATCTTATGTCACTTAGTGGAAGTCGGAATTATGCTTTCTTCGCTTTTAACCAAGATTTGTATCTGAAACACACCAAACTTTGATTACTATATGCAAGTATGCATACCCTTTTTCAATTAAAAATGATTTTAAAGATTTAATGATTATTGAATAAGAGACTTGGAGATAGTGTTTAAGAATTCTGTGGACGCGAATTAGCCCACCAAAAGAGAACAAATGTGGAATCCTTCTTCTTTTTCACCCTCCTTTGCACTTTTTTTATTTGCACTTTCAATTATTATAATTTGTGATAATGTAGTAAAGCCCTAAGAAATATTTAACTTCTAAATTGATGCGCCGTGACAAGCTAAATCCTAGGATTTATTACCTACTTATTAGTAGAGAATCGTCATAAAGATTTTGCGTCTCACATAACCACATGTTTTGTTAAGAACTATAACTATACTTGACACACTTACATGTACGAAACGATCAACTTGTTGAAAAAATAAAAATTCTTTTCAAAAGAACATGACCACGCACCTATAATAATCCTTGATCTTGTTTTCTATGTTTTTCCTACAAAACTTGAACTTTTTCGTTTCCCTGATTAACCATGTTTATTCGAAGAAGTTTCTTTTATTTCCTTTTCTGAGATCTCCTCATTTCTTTAAATTTCTAACAACAACAAAAATTATTTCGCATATGGAGTGGTTTGTTTTGGCACCAAATAATATTTCTAGATCAATCAGTGTATAAGATATCTTAATCTGTGAGGTTTATCGCTAAGTTTATTTGTTTCAATATAATAAAAACTCAAAGCCCATCCCTACACTTTCGGGAGTCTAATCCGTATATAAAAAACGTGCTCACTTTACACAAGAAAAATAACAATTACAGGCTTTACAGCAATGGAAATTGTTCTTACCATAGATATGTTCACAATAATAATAAAAAAAAAGAAGTCCCCTAACCAAAACATAGAGAATATATCTATATGAACAAACTTAACTCCATACACAAAGATGAATACAAAAACTTATAACTTCATGAACCAATGTATTTTGTATAAGGGGCCTAAGGGCGTTGCCTTTTTTCTTACACAGTCTTGGTTCAAACTCAATCACACGATTGAAAAAACTTTAGTATATAATCTTGTCGTATTTGATCCAGAATTCCATTAGGCTTTTCTTGAGCTTTTGCAGGAGATCGGTCATGTACACTGTCATATAAAACATCTGTCTTAATCTCCACTTTTCTTTTAGGCACTTTGTAAAAAGGACATCATAGCAATGATTAGATATTAAAGATGTGGTGAGAAAGATTTCAGAAATATGAGTACTTTCTTCAACTAGCTTTATGTTCTTGTCCTAAACTTAGGATATAATCTCATATATTAAAAAGAGGTAGAGCGGCCTTATGTTTTTTTTTTTCTCGAATACGATCAAAAGTATTAATTTCAGGACTCGCCCTATTCTTTACACTTGAGTATTCTCTCAAGTTTATTTAATACACTTGTCACTTACTCTTTCTTGTCATACCAAAACCCTTTGTGCAATGTATGTCTATACTATAGCTTGTTACTACCGTTGGATCATGGATGTATGATCTGTTTGAGGCACTGAGCTCTTAAACCTTTTCTCTGCTTGCTAGTATCTTGAAAGACTATTCCAACCAGTGGCTAATTGATTCCCTAAACGCCAAATTAAAATCTTCAGACCTCCATATGACTAAGAGACTGATGGATATTGCTACGAGGATAATTTCTTCTTTACTTGTGATTTCTGTTTACCAATTCAGAAAACGTTTTAAGGTTCTATTTTTTTTATTTCCTTTTCATAGTGTTTGTATAGGTTTACTTAGGTGAAGTCTTGGGTGTGAGAGGCATCCAAGCTAGAGAGAGTTTTGGATGTTTCTATCGGATTAGGCCGAGGGAGAAAACACATCAAGAGAGTTTTACTCTTGTTACGTTATTGTTCATTTTTTTATTATTATAATAATTTTTTGGTTTTGATTTTGAATTCGATTCTATCTCTAGATACTAAGATATAAACCGCTAAGAATGGAACACAATTTGGTTATATATATGATGTTGCTGTAGTTTTAAGATTTAAAAGAATCCGAGATTATAAAACTACTAGAATCAAATTTATTGTTATGAAAAAAACATACATAATAACATAATTATCCATAAATAATAAGTTTTTATAAGAAAATAAAATAAAACACTGATACTTAGTCTATGATACTGTTTTACAGATATGCACATTATCTGTAACCAATATTTGTAATGAACATGATAGAGTGAATAACAAGTCCCATGCTCGTCCTTGCCTTCCTTTTTCTCCATCCATGTCACTGATTATTCTATGACAATCATGAATTTTCTTAGAAACCATATAATCTCCTACATGAACGCTAACATAATCAAAGAGAAGTCCAGATCACTTACTAGTTGAAATTGTAGCCATTGGATGAAAACTCTTTTGGATCATACGGTGCATTTGGATACATGAGCCCAAAATCTGTTATGCCAGAAGCTTGTCCAGGTTCTTGACCACTCATCACGTAATCCAATTGCTCCGGAAGCTGATACTGCTGTTGTGGCTGCTGCTGCTGCTGCTGGAGATGGTCCTGGTCAAAATAGGGCAAAGGAGGCATAGGAGCGGTCATGAACTCGTTGCTGTTCACTGACAAGTTATAACCATTTGGATATTGATTCTCCTGGAGCGGGTAAACGACTTGATCGTTCATAAGAGACGATGATGCAGCGTGCATAGGAGCAGACACGAACTGGTTGTTGTTCACTGACAAGTTATAACCATTTGGATATTGATTCTCCTGGAGCGGGTAAATGACTTGATCGTTGATAAGAGACGATGGTGCAGCGTGCATAGGAGCGGACACGAACTGGTTGTTGTTCACTGTCAAGTTATGACCACTTGGATATTGATTCTCCTGGAGCGGGTACTCGGCTTGACCGTTGATAAGAGACGATGGTGCAGCGTGCATAGGAGCGGACACGAACTGGTTGTTGTTCACTGTCAAGTTATGACCACTTGGATATTGATTCTCCTGGAGCGGGTACTCGGCTTGACCGTTGATAAGAGACGATGGTGCAGCGTGCATAGGAGCGGACACGAACTGGTTGTTGTTCACTGTCAAGTTATGACCACTTGGATATTGATTCTCCTGGAGCGGGTACTCGGCTTGACCGTTGATAAGAGACGATGGTGCAGCGTGCATAGGAGCGGACACGAACTGGTTGTTGTTCACTGTCAAGTTATGACCACTTGGATATTGATACTCCTGGAGCGGGTAAATGACTTGATCGTTGATAAGAGACGATGTTGCAGTGTGCATAGGAGCGGACACGAACTCGTTGTTGTTCACTGTCATGTTGTAACCATTTGGAGATTGATTCTCCTGGAGCGGGTAAACGGGCGGACCATTCATTAGAGACGATGTTGCAGTGTGCATGGGAGCGGACACGAACTCGTTGTTGTTCACTGTCATGTTGTAACCATTTTGATGTTGATTCTCCTGGAGCGGGTAAACGGCTGGACCATTCATTAGAGACGATGTTGCAGTGTGCATAGGAGAAGACACGAACTGGTTGTTGTTCACTGTCATGCTGTAACCATTTTGATGTTGATTCTCCTGGAGCGGGTAAACGTCTCGACCGTTCATAAGAGACGATGTAGCACTGTGCATAGGAGCGGTCATGAACTGGCTGCTGTTCACTGTCAAGTTGTAACCATTTGGATATTGATTCTCCTGGAGCGGGTAAACGGCTTGACCGTTCATGAGAGACGATGTTGCAGAGTGCATAGGAGCGGTCATGAACTGGCTGTTGTTCACTGTCAAGTTATAACCATTTGGTTGTGGATTCTCCTGGAGCGGGAAAATGGCTTGACCGTTCATGAGAGACGATGTTGCAGTGTGCATATGAGTGGACACGAACTGGTTGTTGTTCACTGCCATGTTGTAACCATTTGGATATTGATTCTCCTGGACCAGGTAGACGGCTTGACCGCTCATGAGAGACGATGTTGCATTGTGCATAGGAGCGGACACGAACTGGTTGTTGTTCACTGTCATGTTGTAACCATTTTGATATTGATTCTCCTGGAGCGGGTAGAAGGCTTGACCGTTCATAAGAGCCGATGTTCCAGTGTGAACAATGTTCGCACCGAGGAGAGACATAGGTTGATATGGAGGAGACCAATCATCCTCTTCCATCTGTTGAGGAATTTTCTCTTCCTCAATACTGATACGATATTTCTGTTCAACAACACAATCAATATAAAATTCTGTGTTATTGATATGTCCAAAATTATAATTTAATGGGTTTTTATATTTGTTGTCACACAAGAAACAATAATGGTTTTTTTTTTTTTGGTATTTACCTGAAGATGACTAGAGATATTGCTTCTAGTGAGTCCAGTGATGCCCATCTCTTTCAAACATTTGAGAAGTAACTTTGGATTAGACTCTGCGTTTGCAATCAAAACATGATTAGAAAAAGTAAAGATAATTAAGATGCTGAAAAATTATAGAGATTATGACTTATTGTTAAATTACTTCTAGGACCACCAAGCAAGTCAATGGCTTTAAGAAACTTCTCTTGAATTTCTCCAGTCCACACCACCCGCGGTTTCCTCACTTTTTTCTTACCCATGTCTTGGTTTGTTGTCTTGGACTCGTCGCTGTCTTGGTCTAAACCATCACTCTGAACCAGACCTGACCCAAGTTCTCCAGTCTGTGCCATCCCCGGATTCTCTTCTATCTTATCGATGCTTTGTTCACTGTTATCTTGGTTGACCATGGTCATGGAATCATCTTTGTCTTGCTTCGAACCGTCGTCATGACTCTGAACTAGATCTACATGAACCGGTGCTGGGATTAAAACGGTTTTAGACATCATCCTCTGGCGTAGAATGTGTTGCCATATGTTGGCTAAGACCTGTTCTACAACCGGTTTCACAGCAAAGTAACAAGCACCGTTCATCGTTGCCTCCAGCACCGTATCTACTTGATCATCATCAGACATAACTACATAAAAACGAAATAAATAAATTATTATTTTTAATTGAAAATAAAATTGGTTTTAATATATAGATTCAAAAGTAAATAAGAAAATAAAATAAAATAAATCGATTTACATACTTACGACAGGCAGATCCATCTTTTCACCAATGATTTTGAGGGCTTGGATTCCATTAATTTCAGGCATATGATAATCCCAAATCACGATATTAATCCTATGTTTACAGTTTGTCAAAAACGAGATAGCTTCTTCCGCATCCGCGTAAATCGTCACTGGATAACCAAAAAAAAACACATTATTACAAGCCCTAACCCTAGCCCTAACAAGTCTTTATTTAAACACCTAAAATCACGGGGAGAGATAAAGAAAGAGACGTAGATAAAGAGATACCTTCAAATGCGTATTGTTGCATGATATTTTTCATATTAAGTAAAGTGACGAAATTGCTGTCGACAACAAGAACATTAGTACTCCCCGGGAATTCGTTGGGAAGAGAGTTGAGGCCTTCGATTTCAGAAGATTCTCGCTGCGAAATGCGAGTTTCATCTCCACCTTCAGTCATATTTCCTACCAACATTAAAATTAAATTTGTAGAGATTGAATGAAAATGAGAGAGATTTTATGTATGCTAAAAGATGTTGATCTATATCTTAGGACAAGAAGTTGGATGCATTTTATACTGCAACATTTTTTCTTATCCTCATAAAGTTTGGACATATGTCATAAATTGTTGAAAGAAATGGGTTGTTATATTTAATTGGTCTACATCTTATGTAAGTAAAAATGGAATAAATTTTATGAGAAAATACAATAATAGTCAATACAGCAAAGAAAAGACTGTAATTATTATTAGTTGTCGATCCAACTTTTCCATTTTATAATTTTATGAAAAGTTTCTTTTTATTTTTATTCCTTTTTTGTATATATGACTTGTTGACTGTATTTCTTTTCTTATAGATTTTGTTTTAATTATATTGAAAATGTAAGAAAATTCTAAGAATTCTAATTAATTCAAGAGAATTTTTATATCAAGTACTTAAAAACAAGAAAATTTTGACTACCTTTTAGAGTTTATTTCCAAAACTAAGACTGTCCCATACATTTCAACAAATAAAAAAAAGACTTCCCATACACACTCTCTGTGGAATTAACATTTTTCTTATGACTATTTGCGAAAATAATATTTCTTTCAACAACTTAATCCGTAATGTGTAAATTAGACCAAGATGGACTTGATCCTTTTTTTTGGTCAAAATGGACTTCATCTTATATATGAAGTGATGTGATCACCTAAATTAATTACATAAGTATCGGATTAAGGAACCGTAAATAAGTAGACTAGATAGATCTATGAAGATTTGAAAGAAAAACAAAAAGAAAAAAGCATTCATGTAATAGTTTTACTTTTAACAAGATTCATGAATATGGCCATAAGGTCCCAGGCAAAAGAAGTTAACATGCGATAGGTTAACATATATAAAAACCTTGGGTAGGAAAAAAATCCATAATAGGACATAAATCTGTGAGAAATCAGTAAGATTTTTTTCAGAAATTCCAAAACATTCCTTCTTGTATTGTGTCATAGCACGAGACAGGTGTCTACGCGTGATAGACTAAGAAGTTGGGGTCCTCAAGTTCCCTCTTCTCATGCTTGCTTCTTGTATTGGGCCTCCTCTTCTTCACATCGCTTCTCAACCCTCCTAACTTTGAGGCTGCTATAACTTGGGTCAGATCAGCCTCCTCAAATGCTAAACTAAATCAAATGTCATATGCAAGCCCATTCTTCAAGCATCTCTATACGAAATGTAGAAAGAAAGGAACTCTCGACTACATACCTTGGTATCCAAGCTACGGGTCCAAGTGATTAGAGAGATTCAAGTCACGATTCACAGCAAGCTAGCCAACGTCGATGTTGCTTCTTACTATTAGCCTCAAAATTCGACTTCTGATAATATTTACTTATCAACTTGGTTTGAGTTCATTCAGTTCTCTCATACACCACCTCCTTATAAGATGGTATTGCCTTATGTTTCTCTTTGCTGTTATGATGTTCATTATGCCTTTGTAATAGCTAATGGATTATTCAGAAAGAAAATCTGGGAATTCAAAAGTTGAAATCATTAGTAAATCTTTTAGGTAGAGCGAGCATTTGTAAAAAGAATTAGTTTAAGTTTCCCAAAAGATTACTCATCTTCACAAAGACAATCACTATGCATATCGATTCTATCGGATTTCAAAACGATATGAATAATATCAATGCTGTTGATAAAACGATAAGAGACAATGATTTTCCTACAACCTAAGTTTTTTTTTTTTCATCATTCAAACTTTTTCAATCATTTAGCAATATGACAAACTGTAATCTATTATTCTAGTGAAGTTGGAAAACAATTACAAGGCTCCTGTTCTAAAATATAATATCATACAAGAGACTGAAATTCTTACGTAGATGGAAAGACCCATCATGTTGGCAAATGACAATGTGGAAGAGTTGGAGTGAATGTAATTCTTACGTAATTCTTATCATCATCAACTTTTACCGATTCTTCTGTTAACACTTGGAGCTGTTCCAGAGAAGACTCAGGATGCTCTGGATCTTTGATATCTCTTATATGATCAAAAATCTCGAGCTGATCTATTGGTTCTACTGAATACTCATCGGTATTGCTCTCATTAGTACGATCACGCCGTTTTCTCTTCGGGTAAACAATTGGGTTCTCGTTAACCAACACATAATCCATATTTCTCTCCGCGTGTAAAAGCTTTTCTCGATGTTGTTCAGTGAACGAACGGGTAGAAGATGAGGAGACGATATATAACCTAACAAGAGCTCTGACCTAATTGGGCTCCAACAACCTAAGTTTTCTGCAATGATATCTAGATAAAATATTTGGAGAAAAAATAAACAATGAAATTTTTTTGTCAAACAAAATAAAGAAACGTTTTTTTTCTCTTACACTGATACAAATTATGAGAAATAGTGCAAAGATAATTTTACAATGAACAATCTTACATGTTGTACTATGAACTGTTTGGCGTGGGCGTTATATAGCGGTAGAACCAGTTGCCGAGGCAGCTAAGAATGAGGTGGGTCAAGTGACCCAGATGAAATCTTAAAAAAAAATGTCCATGAAGCTTATAACTGTCCCTCATCGACAAAGTATTATAATTTAGAAGGGGAAGTTAGCACTATAAATAAGAGTTTATCTAAAAATATTAATTTCTAAGTTTCGAACCCCTTCTAAAACTGATATAATTGCACCAAAAGACAACAAGCATATGGCTTCCTCAAATATTTTCACACCTTTGATTTTGTTTTCTATCTATAGATGATGCTTGTTGTTCTTGGACTCACTAATAACTTATCAAAGGCTCTACAAAAAGGAGACCAAGATGAATGCTGTTTCATTGTTGGAATCTACTGAATGACAGTTGCATAAGCTTAGAGTATATGGATGAGATGATTCTGTGGCTAAATTTTATTCTTTTAGTGAGAAAAATAAATCTGAAATGCATACTCTCTAGGATGAGTTTGTTGATTCAAGAAAGCCAAGGAAAAAGACTCGGTATAACCAACTTGCATCATTATAAGGTGGATTTTTTCTACACCGTCTTAAATATGCAACTTCAAGAGTTTAATGATCGTTTTGATGAGGTGAATTCTGAACTACTTGTTTGTATGGCATCCTTAAATCTGATAGATTCTTTCGCCAATTTGACAAGTCAAAGTTGGTGAGATTGGCTGAGCTTTATCCAGATGACTTTAGTTTTGTAGAACGGAGATTACTTGATCATCAACTTGACATCTACCTTGATGATGTACAAAAGGATGATAGGTTTTTACTAACCTAGAAAGTATTGGTGATTTTGCTCGTGTATTGGTGGAGACAAGAAAACATCTTTCTCATCCTTTGGTCTATCGTCTTTTGAAGCTATGTTTGATTCTTATTGTTGCGGCCGCAACCGTCGAAAGGTGTTTTTCTGCAATGAAAATTTTGAAGATGACCTCGCGGCATAATAGCATTGGTGATGAGTTTTTAAGCGATTGTCTAGTTTGTTTTATTGAAAAACAGGTGTTTGAAACTATCACAAATGAAACTGTGATAAAACGATTTCAAAATATGAGTGAGCGTACATTACATTTTTGAGATGTTTATCAATGGTGAATTTTTTTATTTTTATAATGAAACTTAATACATTTTTTATTGTAACCCATGTCAATATTTTTCCTGTCTCCGCCACCGGGTAGAACTGTTCGTTATAAAATCATGATGTAACATCTATCTATATACTTATTTGTGTGTGATTTGCTGAGGTGTCGCGCTCACAGCGAGTTTCACAGTCTTTCGCTTACGTGTCAGCTCCAAAATAATTTTTGGCTGCAAAAAGACCATTTAACCCGATTTTGCGTCTACATGTCATTAATTTTTTGATTGGTTCTTATCTGATGATGTGTAAAAAAGCTTAAAACAAACCGCTCTAAATTACTATGGTTTAATACTTAATTTTATAGTCAATCAAACCGTTTTTAAAATTATATAAAACCAAAATTAAAAAAAAGCCCAATTTTGCAACTACGAGTCATTTTTTATTGGTTCTAATGTGTAAAAAAAAACCTAAAACAAACCGGTCTAAATTACTATAGTTTAATGCTTAAATTTGTAGTCAATCAAACCGTTTTTAAAATTATATAAAACCAAAATAAAAAAAAACAAAAACATTTTTTAAATAAAAACACAAAAATGGAATCTATATATCTTAGTGTTTACCATTTCTTATGTTTCCAAAATTTAGAAAAAATCTAATAAAAATGTTAAAAAAGACAAAAAATAGAATTTTATAACTTTTTATTTTAACATAGACGTGGTTTTATAATTTTGTTTTAGTTATAAAGCACCGCAAGTTTTAAGTTACAAAATATAGAAAAACATGTTCCGAGGATAAAGGAGAAAGCTGATAACAGAAAAAGATGTTGGAACCCAATATTAATAAACATTTGGACTTGTAATATTGAGTTTGTGTGTGAATAAGAAATGAAGTTTAATAAGCAAATGGGCCTTATAAATTCATTTGAGATTTGGGTTTGAGCCTATGGAAATGAAATGTTCCTATTGGCTATAACTAAAAGTGGAAGTTTAGTGGAAATGTAATTGTCCCACATTGCTCACCAAGGAGAAAAATCTCTTGTATATATATGGTCTTCTCACAATAAGGGTCAACAGCATTGAGGAAGTAAAAGAGCATTATGCAAAAAAACCTACGCGCGCCGCCGCCGTCGCCGGTGCCGGGATCGGGCTCGGGCTCGGGCTCGTTGCTCGTTGCATTTTTTAGTTGGCTTTTAGGGTTCTTGGGCTCTTGGGCTCTTGGGCTCTATATAGCTGGGTGTGGACTTCTTAGTTCCTGCGAAATAATTTTTGCATATTGAAAGGATAAATCTTAGGAAATAAAAGATTGCGTCCAGATAATAACGAAAAATTTCCGAATCCTTTTACTTGTGGAAAAAGGAGAATATTTCGTGAATATTCCTTTTCGCCAAAGCTTAGTCCTTGCGGATCAAGCTGAACCTTCCAGTATAAATAGACGTCCTCTTCTCTCATTCTAAATCATCGAATTCTCGAATACACCAAACACACAGCAAATAATTCTTTCCAGCAAATCCCTCTTGTCTTAATTTCGTAAGTGTCTCGAGAGCTATAGCGTAGTATAATTTTAGTTCGCAGATTTTATTACGGGTGTTGCGTAATAGTCTCATCACGGTTGTATCCTGGGATTCAAAAATCGCACCATACGGTCACACATTACCGGCGATTTACTGAGTTAAGGAAAGAGATCATATCTCGACTCCGTGTTTTCGTCTGTTTTCAATCGGTTTTCTAATTCTCATTTTAATCTCTTACCTTAACATATCGTTTATAATATTGCTATTTTCTATTCGTGATTTCAATCGGATTTTCGCGGTCCTACACTCTTAACTTAATATATCCGCTTCCTGTTTATCGCTTGAATCAGATTGAATATTGCGAAACAGTTTTTATAAACGGTTTTGAGAAAACGAGTTTTTAAAATCGATCTACAAAGTGTCTGCGAAAGTTTCTTAGCTATTTCGTAGAACTTTTGATCTGTTAAAGACGAATCTTCTGAAACGGTTTATGCGGCAGTCATAAACAGGTCCGCAAAACGTGTTAGGGTTTAAGAACGTCATCAAAAGACGATTCTGGGAACGCCTATTTTCAAGTTCTAAGAATACCTATTGGTAATATCTGTGGAAACTCAAAACGAATCCTTTTCGGAAAACGCTGTTCATAGCGACTTAAACGTCTTAATCGCTGATTTGAATCTTGGTTCTCAACACTAACTTCGGTTATTTTCTGTGAACAGATTCAACTATGACTGACGATGATGTCAACATGACTACCAATGGAAGCTCGGGTGAAGTCAGGATGCCAGCGTCGGTAACCGCAGGACTTCAGCCCGACAAGTTCGATGGTTCGAACTTCAAGCAGTGGCAAGAAAGGATGCACTTCTTTCTGTCGTCAATGCAGCTGAGGAAGTACCTCACAGAGGATCCCCCAACAGTGCCAGAAGGAAACAAAGATGCTACGATTCTGGCTACCGTTGAAGCGTGGAAGCACTCAGACTTTTTATGCAAAGGGCACATCAAGAATCGCCTGGTGGACCAGCTGTTTGATGTGTACAGTGAGGTCAAAACTTCCAAAGAACTCTGGGATGCTTTGGAAAAGAAGTACAAGTCGTACAATGTTGGCTCTGGGAAATTCCCTACAGCGAAACTCCTCAAGTTTGAGATGGTGGATTCTCGTCCCATCATGCCACAAGTGCACGAGCTGGAACTAATCTTTCAAGAGATTAGGACTGAAGGAATGAAGCTATGTGAGACATTCACGGTGAACTGCTTCATTGAGAAGTTACCTCCAAGTTGGGCAGACTTCCAGAACTATCTTGCTTACAAGCAAAAGGCCCTGTCTCTAGCAAATCTGATCTCCAGATTGCAGAATGAGTCACTAAAACGTGACAGAGTTGGAAAAGAAGATGGTCAGATCATGACCCATGATGCAAACGTGGCTGAGTACAGGAAAAAGGGCAAAGGCAAACCATCCAACAAGGCTGTGCCTAACAAGTTTCCTCCACGAGACAACACTAGCTTCAAGAAGCAAGGTCAAGCACCCATGAAGAACAAGTTCGATGGAAAGTGCAACTACTGCAACAAGCTTGGACATAAGTCTTCAGAGTGTTGCCGAAAGGCTAAGTCTGAGAACAACCAAGCTCACTTGACTGAAGCAGACCTGTGTGCAATGGTTACAGAGGCTAACTTGGTGGAAGAGAACCCCAAGGCGTGGTGGTATGACACAGGTGCTACCACACACATCTGTATTGACAGAGAGATGTTCAGTACCTATCACAAGTGCAAGACTGATGATCAACTAAAGATGGGAAACATCTCCCAATCCAAGATTGAAGGTACTGGAAAAGTTGTGAAGATGACTTCAGGCATGGAGGTTACTCTCAACAACGTGAAGCATGTTCCAGACATGAGGAAGAACCTGATCTCTGTTACTCTAATGAGCAAGCATGGTTTTGCAATCAACTTAGAGTCTGACCAGCTGATACTTAGGAAGAATGGTGTTTTCATAGGAAAAGGTTATGTTAAGTCAGGATTGATCAAAATGTCTATAATGACAATCCTGAAGAAAAAAAAAAGTTGTACCTGATTCCAAAGATTTAATTAATAAGAATCCAGTTGCTTATGTGGTTAAGTCTTCTAATATTTGGCATGAACGTTTAGGACATGTTAATTACAAGTCTATTCAAAGACTGATGAATTTGAACATGATTCCAAAGTGCAAAATCAGCAAAGACAAATGTGAAATTTGTGTCCAAGCAAAGCTCACAAAAACACCATCACCTCATGTTGAACGAACTACTGAACCTCTTGGATTAATCCACACTGATCTATGAGATTTAAAATATCTACCATCAAGAGGTGGTAAAAAGTATTTTGTGACTTTCATTGATGATTGTACAAGGTACTGCTACGTGTACTTGCTGCGTAGTAAAGATGAAGTCTTCGACAAATTCAAAGAGTACAAACTCGAAGTTGAAAAGCAACTGGCAAAGACCATCAAAATGGTCAGAAGTGATAGGGGTGGAGAATATGAAGGACCTTTCAATGAGTTTTGCCAGATAAACGGAATTATCCATCAAACTACAACCCCCTATTCACCTGAATCCAACGGAGTTGCGGAAAGAAAGAATCGAACTCTAAAGGAGATGATGAATGCAATGTTGCAGGAATCTGGGACACCCCAGAATCTGTGGGGGGGGGGGGAAGCACTGCTCACCACAAATTATATCCTCAACAAAATACTTCATAAGGTAATTGGCAAAACACCGTATGAACTTTGGAAAGGTCATGTACCTTCGTACAAATACCTGAAAGTGTGGGGGTGCTTAGCAAAAGTCGCAGTGCCACCTCCAAAGAAGGTCACAATTGGACCTAATACTGTGGACTGTATCTTTATCGGATATGCTCACAATAGTAGTGCTTATCGATTTCTGGTACATAAGTCAGATGTATCAGATGTCCAAGTGATGCGTCTTTCTTTGAACACACATTTCCATATAAAGATAAGCAAACTACTAAACGCACTCGTGAAGAAAGAGATGCGACTACTTCTGTAAATGAGACGGAAGTAGAACAGGTTGAAGATGAACCTAGACGAAGCAATAGAGCTCGTAAGGAAAAATCTTTTGGTGAAGATTTCATGATGGTCTTTCTTGTCGAGAATGAACCGAGATCTTACACTGAATCCATGTCTACACCAGAAGCTCCTTATTGGAAGGATGCTGTCAATAGTGAGATGAGTTCTATAATGCAGAATCATACCTATGAGATAACTGACTTACCTCAAGGGTTCAAAGCACTAGGGTGTAAATGGATCTTCAAGACCAAGCTGAAAGCTGATGGTTCTATTGATATATTCATAAATTGCATCATTTAATGTACATATTCTAGTCCAAATCATGTCTCATTTGCATGCATTTTAGGTCTTTAAGCATTGTTTTAGGACTTAGGAGATTTCATTAGGTCCAAGATAGTTTTGCATGTTTTGGAGTGTTAAACAGGTGCTTTTGGAGTTTATTTGGAGTGGAGGATGTGATTCAGATGAAGAAATGGAGTTGAAATGATCAAAAATGGTGAAAATGAGCAATTTTGGGTTTCTCGGCAAAATGATGTACTGATGGCCGAAGATTCTCGGCCAAAATCCTTCCCGCGGGTAGCTTTCTCGGCCAAAACCACGTACCGCGGTTAAGTCTCTCGGCCAAAAATCCCGGGTGTAGATACATTTCCGAAATCGCGTCCCCGGGAAGCTCTTGCCGGCCGATTCAGCTTACAGGGTCTTCCGAAAAGTTGGAGATAGTCAAGAACCCAGGACAGGTTGAATCAGGGCATTTGGAGCACTGAGCTGAAAGATACGGTCACCGGAAGACAGACCTCTCTCGCATCCATTCCGGAGCAATCCGATACCCCTGAATGATCGCCTGTCCGGGGAACCTTCCGGTCCGATTCAGTTATCGGGTGCTTCACCAAAGTTGGAGAGGATTGGATCACGGTTCCAGAGCAAGTGAAATCATGGAATTCGGACGCGTGAGAAGAAAGTTAAGCTCGTCGGGAAAACTCCTGTCTCGCTGCCGTTTTGGACCGAGCCGATGAGATCCGAAGAATGCGAAGAACGGTGCACTTACAGGCCGATTAAGTTTCCGGGGCCTTCATGAGAATCAGAGACATTTGAGTACTCTTTCCAGAACGTCCGAGATCATTCAATTCGGAGCTATGATCAGGAAGATAAGGTCTCCGGAATGGACACATGTCTAGACGCCTCTCTCTGATCGTTTAAATGCACTGCAAAGATGAGCTCTCCAGGAAGCCTTCCACTTCCCAAGCACCGAGTCTTCCTTCACCAAAGTTGGAAATATATGAGTCCTCTGTTCTTTTCAACCGGAATCACTCAATTCAGACAAGTATCTTAGAAGTTACACTCTCCGGAATGCGAAGTGGTCCAAGCTGCTCTGAATGCTGCGAGAAAGCTTTGCGACTTGGTTAACTCGCAGGCCTGAAGACGAATGAAATTGATGCTGCGAGTTGAGAAGTGCGGGTAAGCTATCAATGGATGAGGTCTGAGGCTCCCGAGCAAGAAAATTGCTAAGTCCACAATACTGCGACTTGGGCATGCTACCTGGGAGACACTAGAACCAAGCCGCATGACCACTCGCAATTTACTCCGTCTTGAGCCTGCGACCTGCGAGTTGAAGAAGAAGAAGATTAAGCCGCACAAAGACTCGCAAAACACTCCTACTTGGGCGTGCGGCTAAGACAAAGCGATTTAAGTCTCACAAGATAAGTTCTTCATCTGCTGCGACTTGGACATGCTACCTGGGAGACACTGGACCAACCTGCAGTAATTCCACTTTACCCACTAAAGCCGGGTCAGGACCCGGTTTGTTCCGGGCTGACCCGGTTCATTAGCACTTAGTATATATAGCTTTTTGGAGAAAAACCCTAGAGATGTTATCTTCTCTCTTAGTTTCTCTTTAGTTTTCTTTCCTTTTTAGTGTAAAAACGTTTTTGATTAAGAGATATCTCAAGGATTTAATCAATCTAAGTCTGTTTCTTATCATCTCATCATCTCATTTCTGCTTCTAATCATGATTAACATCATCTCTTGCAAAAGATTAGATGTGTTCTTCATGATTAGTGAGTAGTCATCTTTTAAGCTTCTAGGTGTGTAGATTAGGGTGCTTAGATGTGGATTAATGATTGTTTAAGCTTAGATTCTCTTCTACTTTCCTTAGTTAGCTGATCCTAATGCTAGATCCTTGCACATCACTTGGGTCTAGAATCTGGGTTTTTCATGCACCAAAAGTGTTTGATGAAATGCCTGAATGAAAGCTAACTAAGGGTTTTTGCATTAATGCCATGGGAATGTTTGTTAATTGCATAAATGACATATTAGAACTGTTTCTTAATGCTCATTGATTCATATTTCACAAATGATGATTTGGTTTGAAAATGGATTAGTGTAGAGGTTAGTGCCTTCATGAGAGGATTAATCTAGATTAGAGTTCTAAGTTCATTGGAATTTGAGATCATGTGATGCTTGCTTTATCTTTCTGTATAAGATTCAGTCTTTCTTAGCTCTTATTTTGATGCACAAAGAGGCTGTCTGGTCATTTTAGACTTGGACCCTTATGCTTGTTGATTGTTTATTCATCTAATGGGAATTAGTCTTGAATTGGTAATTAACAAAGGGATTTCTGTCATGAGAATGAATTAATCTGAATTGGAAGT
>NW_006256486.1:4042236-4121916 GCF_000478725.1 Eutrema salsugineum
TTACGAGAATAACTTCGATCAGAATATTGATTGGTGTAGCAGCTTGCGAGGCTTGGAAATCCATCAGATGGATGTTAAAACTGCCTTTCTAAATGGTGATTTAGAAGAAGAAATATACATGAAATAACCCGAAGGTTTCGAGGTTAAGGGTCAAGAGCACAAAGTGTGTAGACTCGTGAAATCATTGTATGGACTGAAACAAGCTCCAAAACAATGGCACGAAAAGTTTGACAATGTGATGATGTCAAATGGTTTCAGCATTAACGAATGTGATAAATGCATCTACTACAAATGTACTCCAAACGGATACATCTTACTATGTTTGTATGTATATGACATGCTGATTATTTGAAGTAACAAAGATATCATTCAACAAACCAAGAACATGCTCAATGGAAAATTTGACATGAAAGACATGGGACTTGCAGATGTCATTCTTGAGATTAAGATCATTCGAACTTCTGATGGAATTACTCTGTCTCAAGATCACTACGCTGAAAAGATCCTAGAGAGGTTTAAGACCTACTCGAATGGAACCGCAAAAACTCCAATGGATATGCAAACTCACCTAACCAAGAACACATGTGAACCAGTATCACAGGTGGAGTATGCACGGGTAATTGGAAGTCTGATGTACTTGACCAATTGTACAAGACCCGATCTAGCGCATGCGGTAAACGTGTTAAGTCGATACATAAGTAATCCAGGTCATGCTCATTGGAAAGCAATAACTAGAGTGTTGAACTATTTGCGACACACTAAGAGTTATGGGCTACACTTTGGTAAAGAACCAGCAGTGTTAGAAGGGTATAATGATGCCAATTCGATTTCAGATTCTAGAAATTCCAAATCCACAAGTGGATATGTCTTTACACTCGCTGGAGCAGCAGTATCCTGGAAATCTTCCAAACAGACACTCCTGGCCCGATCAACCATGGAGTCAGAGTTCATAGCTTTAGACAAAGCAGCCGAAGAAGCAGAGTGGCTTCGGAACTTCCTGGAAGATATCCCGATGTGGGAAAAACCAGTGCCAGCATTACGTGTACACTGTGAGAATCAGTCGGATATTTCTCGGGCACTGAATAATCTGTATAATGGCAAGTCTCGTCACATACGAAGACGACATAAGACCATTAGGCATCTGATCTCAAGTGGTGTACTTACAGTTGATTACATCAAGTCAGCAGAAAATTTAGCGGATCCGTTCACCAAAAGCTTGTCGCGAGATCAAATCATTAAATCATCTAAGGGAATGGGCTTATTGTCTATCACGAAAGAGGATGTTTGATGGAAACCCCACCTACGCGATTGGAGATCCCAAGAGGTTGGTTCAAAGGGACAACTAAATCAAGCAGAATCTGAGAAAAACACTATAAAATGCTCAATTTTCATGATGATAAACAGTGCTTCCTGTAATTATGTAAGGTTAAGCTTTATGGCTTTTAATGAGATAAGACCATAGCCTTCATATACATGTATATAGAGTATAACAGGATACTTTCTGTGTATGTGACAGATACTTGGCAATCACCTAGTGAGTGTGAAATGAGGCCGTTTCTAAGAGAACGAAGACAAGGCTATACTCTCCAAGTTCACTCATGATAAACCAGGCACGTTCAAGGCCACAATGAACACAATAGAGAACTGAATGCTACGAGAAGACAAAGCTGAGTTGTATCTGTTGATTTGGTTTACACCAAAATCCGGGTGGTTCAAGACATCATGTTCACTTCCTGGAGAGTAAATCCGACAGATATTAACAATGAGTGGTTAAAGGCTGAAAAACGCTACTTCCTCAGACACAGTTAGTTTTCGCTTATACTCTCGAAAAGTCCGTCTGTCGATTCTGTAATCTAGTTTGAGTCCAGTCTGCATAGTCTATCGAGTCTTCATATGTATAGAGTCATTTCTATTCATGTGGGAGATTGTTGGAACCCAATATTAATAAGCATTTGGACTTGTAATATTGAGTTTGTGTGTGAATAAGAAATGAACTTTAATAAGTAAATGAGCCTTATAAATTCATTTGAGATTTGGGTTTGAGCTTATGGAAATGAAATGTTCCTATTGGCTATAACTAAAAGTGGAAGTTTAGTGGAAGTGTATTTGTCCCACATTGCTCACCAAGGAGAAAATTCTCTTGTATATATATGGCATTCTCACAATAAGGGTCAACAGCATTGTGGAAGTAAAAGGGCATTATGCAAAAACACCTACGCGCGCCGCCGCCGTCGCCGTTGTCGGTGCCAGTGCCGGGCTCAGGCTCGTGCTCGTGCTTGTTGCTCGTTGCTCGTTGCTCGTTGCTCGTTGCTCGTTGCATTTTTTAGTTGGCTCTTAAGGCTCTTTAATCTCTTACCTTAACATATCGTTTATATACATATCGTTTATAATATTGCTATTTTCTATTCATGATTTCAATCGGATTTTCGCGGTCCTACAAAAGATAGAGTGGTAACAATTATAGCTGACTTAGGTGGTGGATTTAGCTTTGCGCTAGAACATCACGATCTTGAACATCACGACTTTGTTCTTTTTCATCTGACTTAGGTGGTGGATTCAGTTGCTACTTAATTTGAATACCTTCACTTGCATGCGTTGCTGCTGTGAACTCCTTTAAGATCAAACATCTTCACCTTATTGAAACTATCAATCTTCCCTGGAGTTGGAGACATTGAGCATTTTTTCCCCACTTTGATGCTTTTAACTCCTCTAAGATCAAACGTCTCCTCCTTATTTAAACTATCAATCTTCCTAGCTTGGAGGCGATGAGCAACTTCTAAGAACAGACTTATTTGATGATTTGCCTCTTTGTGTTATGTCTGCTTCTTTCCGACTCTTCCATATTTTCTAGAAACATAAGCTTCCAAGATTTGAAAGGCATCTGTTTCCCTTATGTTCCTTTGTTGCTTTCTCCATCTTCCTCCAATCTTTAGATGCTAATTATGATATATAGGTTAGTGTTTACGATTTCTTATGTTTATAGGATTTTCGATTTCTTATGATTTAATATAAATATCAACCATTTTTTTCTAATAAAACCGATATTTAGTCAAATCTAATGAAAATGTAAAAATCAATACATGAAATGTCTAATGGAATGACGGTATTTGTGATGTCTAAATTAAGGTTTTTTATTTTAAATATTTTAGTATAAATATGTACGATTCCTTTCTAATTCTCTCACACCCTTCTAAATTCTTTAACTTCTTCCTTCTTCTTTGAATAAGTTTGTACGTTACTTTATAAAAATACGTTTAAAATACATAGAACAGTAATCAAAAGATCTCAAAACTATTTAAACTAAAATTAGTACTGTTTATATCACTCTTCAATAAACTAATGGGAGGATTACTACACTAACCTTAGAAAGTATCTATATTACTTGTTTGGCGCACTTTTATTTTTTTTTTAAAACTAACCTAGCATACCCAAAACACCCTTTTGGCCTTTGTTGAAAAAAACATAATTACGAAAATGCCATTACTTTTTTAATGCCACGTAGGCAGAATATAGCGCTGAAAATTTGATAAGTCTACCAGGCTTTGACGGTAGACTTATCAAATTTTGGTCAACGCAAAAATTTTGTCGGTAGAGTTATTAGGTCGATGGTAGATTTATTCGAGAGTTGGTAGAGTTTACAAATGTTGGTAGACTTATCTTGGTAGAGTTTTGATGATGCGAGGTAGATTTATTATGTTTTGGTAGATTTGTTGTTATGAATGGCAAACTTGTCAAACGTATTGGTAGATTTGTTAAAGAAAGCGTTGACTTTGTCGCATAATTGACTTTATCGGTAGATTTATTGACAATGAGGTAGATTTAATTTCTGAGTTGGTAGACTTATGTCCTTTGGCCGTAGACTTATGTGAAAAAAATTGTCAATATGTGACGGTAGATATATCTGTTTTATGGTAGAGTTATATCTAGTTGGTAGATTTTTTGCTTTTGTGGTAGATATGTTTGTTTTGTGGTAGATTTAAATTCAAGTAAAATTCCTTCCGGTGAGTGGTAGATTATTTGTTACATGAGGTAGACTTACAAAATGTTGGTAGATTTATTTGTTTTGTGGTAGATATGTTTGTTGTGTGGTAGATTTAAATTGAAATAAAATTTCTTCCGGTAAGTGGTATATTATTTGTTACATGAAGTAGACTTACAGAATGTTGGTAGATTTGTTTGTCAGTTTGGTAGAGTTTATGTAATCTGGTAGAGTTATTGTACGTATGGTAGACTTCTTATAATAATCATGTGGTAGATTAATTAAGTTTGATATTTACAAAGATAACCTCGATTTGGTAGACATATGAGTGCTTATGGTAGACTTGTTCTATGGTAGAGTTATTTCCAATGCTTGAGGTAGACTTAGTTATTAATGTTTGGCAGACATTTGACTTTTTGGATTGAAATTACTTTTTTGTCCTAAATGTATTCTCCTATCTACAAAAAAACCAGCGGTTTGGTAGACTTGTTTTGGAATGTTGTATGTTAAACATGTTTCGTACATATGGTAGACTTGTTCCATGGTTATATTTGACTTGGTTTTGTTACCATTGACATTTTCTTTGCATGAGTTTGCTAAGATTATGTCGGTTAACTGTGATTCGATCACAGATGAGTATTGGTCTTTACGATATAGATGCCATAATCAATGGTCAAAAATTTCCAACATGAATATTTTTTCTATGATATATCTTTTCTCTAAGATAACTTTACTTTTCATATTAACTTTGAACATATATGTCATATTTGTAATAACCATCTCTTAACTTATGATCTTTTGATTTTTATTTTTGAATATTTGTTACATTTAACTCTATTTACATAAACTTTTACAACATCACAATGTCAAATGATTTTAGTCATGTGTTTTGATTAAAATTTTATTCAGTTATGATATACATCATAGTGAAAGTAAAGAAATAAATCAAATTGAATAATAACATTACTAGCAAATGTGATAAAAATGTGAAATGTCTGGGTCAATGTTTTACGACAAATATAATTTGAAAACAAAAATATTATCATTCAAAATATAATTATCATTTTTACAAATTCAAATATAGATATATCATCAATTTAATAATAAATCTACCATCATTTCAAAACAAATCTACCAAATGTAAATCTACAATTCATAGTAAAACATGTCGGATCGATGCTGGATATCCCATCAAAGATTTGTTCACCATGGCAAAGCCCATAATCTGTCAGAAAAAAATAAACAAATATTGTTATTCATATATAAAATTCAAATATATACCACTGATAAATCTACCATAAATAACTAATAAATCTACCAAACACATATCATTTTTCAAATAAGTTACCATTAAATGACTAATAAATCTACCAAACCACATCATTTTACAAATAAGTCTATCATTAGATGACTAATAAATCTACCAAACAACATCGTTTTTTAAAATAATTTTACCATCAAATAACTAATAAATCTACCAAACCACATTTCGTTTTTTAAATATATCTACCATCAAATAACTAATAATCTACCAAACTACATACCGTTTTTCAAATAAATCTACCATCACACATTATGAACTTTACAACCAAAAAAATACAAAATCGATTTCCAAATATATCTACCAAACGTACCTGAAAAAAAATTAAGGTTATGGTTTTTACAGAAAAATTTATGCCGCCGACAACCTCCACAACAGCACCATTCCATCGAAACAACGTCTGTCTACTGCGGTTGTGCGCGACGCGGCGAGAATGCTGCTTAAGAGTCACCACCAACCGCCACATCTCCATAGTTTATCGTTGATATTAGATCCAAAAACCCAGATCTAGAAAAAATCAAAGAATTCGAAAAAATGAAACGAAAAACTCACATAATAGCAGAATGAATTGTAGAAGCCATGGGAAGATCTAGATCTCCGAGCTTGGAAACGTTGGAGGCTTCTTGATACAAAAAATCGGTAGAGCAAGTTGTGTTTTTCTCGATCTGAAACATCGATGCTTTGAAATTCATAAAGAATATCTATTCATACAACAAAATTTAACAAAACAAAAGAAAAGATAAAGAGGAGAGCAAGAGAGGAATGAAAAGGTTAAGAAGAAGAGCAAGGAGAAAGAAAGCGGCGCTGGAGAGAGAGAGAGAAGAACATGAATTAGGGTTTTTTATTTTTTTGGTTTTGGTTTTGTAATTTTTTTTTTTTGCTTTTTTCGTTTAAATTTTTTTTCGAAATTAAAGTTTTTTTTAGGAATCATAATGGCATTTTCGTAATAATATTCAATATCTGGATAAAATGGACTTAAACCAACTTTATAAAGTTAATCTAGTAAGCCCTTCAATATGTTAGGCTAAATTTGTCATTTCATCAACCTAGTTTGAGGAATTTTCTCCTAAACTAATTTATTCAACCCCATAAAATTTTTATCCTTTACTTACTAAAACGACGTCGTAACATTAACATTATCCATTTACGAGAAGCTGACGCTAGAGGATCTGGCAACTTCCTTTGACTTTATTTTTCCTTTTTTTTTTTGAAGTGATGGAAAACGTATCTTTGCTCGAAGAAGATAATCGATGGAGGCCATACTTGATGATGGAGGAATACAAAGCTAAATCGAAACTGAGTGAGAGTTTAACCTCTACGGTTTGGCTAGCGAAGCACAGGTTAACCGGAGAAGAAGCGGTGATGAAGTGTTTCCATCTCTCGAAGCTCAATAGCAATCTCCGAAGCTGTATAGACAACGAGCTCCACTTTCTATCTTCCGTTCACCATCCCAACATCATTCGTCTCCTCCAAGTTTTCCAAGTAACTGACTCCACACGAATCCTGGGTCTTTCCGTCTTCTCGAATATGTGAAACCCTTTGCTTCAAATTCAAATCTTGTGTTCTTCCAGGATGGGGAATTACTCATCATGGTTCTGGAATATTGTGATGGAGGAACTTTATCATCGTATATTCAATGTCATGGAAGAGTTGAAGAACATATTGCTAGGAGATTTATGAAGCAGATTGGTGATTTCAAGCTCTTACTGGATTTTATTCTTCTGGAATTAAAAGAGTATTGATGATGTTTGATGCAGGAGCTGGTTTGGAAATCATTCATGATAATCACATCATCCATAGGGACCTGAAACCTGAGGTACTGTGCTAGATTCATGACAACTTTGGACTGAGATTAGAAGCTGGAGTCAGGATTGTGACATAGATTTTGATTGGAACAGAACATTTTACTCACTGGATCTGGGGATGAATCAGTGTTGAAGATAGCTGATTTTAGTCTTTCAAGGTGAGTTAGGAGGAGAATGGTTATAAATGGAGTATAGTGTAGCTTTTGAGGTGTTATCATGAGTCAATCTATGGCTACTATTGCGATAAAGATCGTTTATATGTTCATGTTTGAAAGCAGGAAACTACTTCCGGGAAAGTATCTCGAGACAGTGTGTGGTTCTCCGTTTTACATGGCTCCTGAAGTTCTTCAGTTTCAGAGATACAATGAAAAGGTGACAGTGTTTCATGAGATTATGGTTCAATTTGGTTTTGCAATGGAGACTCATAGAAAAACATCTTAGGCTGACATGTGGAGTGTAGGAGCAATACTTTTCGAGCTTCTTCAAGGGTATCCACCTTTTCGCGGTATGAACAATGTTCAGGTGAGATCTTGAATATTAGTGGTATTTTTTTGATCTCAGAGCTCCAATGCCGTAAACATAAATCTTTTTACTACTATACCATTAGGTTCTGAGGAAGATCAAATCTAGTACATCTCTTCCCTTCTCTCAGTTGATTCTTCAGGAGTTGCATCCAGATTGCATTGACGTTTGTTCAAGGTTGCTTTGTATTAACCCAGGTGCAGAAAAATCTCAACTGTGTTTCACCATGTCCATATTGCTATATATTAATATATGTATTTAGTTCTTGGTCTTATCTGTGTTTTGCAGTTACGCGTCTCTCTTTTGACGAATTCTACCAACACAAGTTCTTAAGGCTATGATCATGTGTATAATGTAAGAAGATGAAGTCTTTGTAAAGAGTCTGAAAACTTTTCTTGCCTGTATGTTGCAAAAATCCGGTTTTTGAGGATTCTCTTCTGTAGATAATAGTTTTCAAGATTCCTCCTTTTAGTTAAATCCAAAACCCAGATAATACCCAAAGGGCCTTTTTTTTTCTTAAGCCCAAGATTCGACCGATTTAAGAAAAGAGCCTCCTTTGCCGGAAAAACGAAAATGGCTCCGACGAAGAAAGGAAAGAAAGCAAATTCAGCCGCATCAACGACGGCTAAATCGACCGCCGATGATAGCTCTAGCTTTCCGTCGTGTTTGCGCCTCGTTTCACCTTCCTCCGTCGCCATCACTATCCACGCGAAGCCTGGTTCCAAATCCGCCTCCATAACCGGTATCGAGCTTATTTCATTCCTCTTCTGTGTATATCGGTTTGATTCTTTCTTACACCGTCTCAGATTTTACTGATTTAGTTTTCTCTCTTTGATCTGGAGATGTGAGCGAGGAAGCGGTGGGCGTTCAGATCGACGCTCCGGCCAGGGATGGTGAAGCTAACGCAGCTCTTCTCGAGTACATTAGCTCTGTAAATCTCTCTCTCTCTCTCTCTCAATAGGAAAAGTTTTTAGCTTTTTTTATATGTAGATGAATCATGAACTCCTTCTCTTTTAGCACCTGGATTAAACCACTACTGTTATCACATTCAACTTCTTTGCAAGCGATTTAGTGTGCTGATCAGTTTGATTGTGTCTCTGTAATGTTTGATTAAATGATTAGGCTACTAACACCTTGTGGTAGATATCGCATCGTAAAAGAGCCTCCTTTGATAGGATATGAGCAACGTATTATCTCACCTTCTCTTTGAGCCATTACTTAGTCTCATAAACCTGCACTGGTGAGAGCTTCCATGGACAAATGATTTTAACCTGTTTGTTAAGATACGTGTAATTGAGTTGTCATGTGAGCTGATTCTGAGAGTGAAGAGATTAATCCTTCTTTCAATGACATCCTCACTAAAAGATGTGACCTTCAGGTATTGGGGGTGAAGAGAAGACAAGTTTCATTGGGTTCAGGATCTAAGTTTCGAGATAAAGTTGTGATTGTCGAGGATATGACTCAACAAAGCGTTTTCCAAGCTTTGTCCGAAGCATCAAAACCTACCTAAAAGTTCCCCAAGAAGCCAAGTGGTTTATTCTTCACTTAAGGTACGAATGGGATTAAGATTTTCCGGACTGGTAATATAGAGATCATTGGTCAGTTATACTGTGATTGTATGCGACATGTAAATTTTTAGACCAAGTTTTGTTTAATGTAGTCAGAGTTGATCTGAAGTCATAGAGTGACTTGTTAACTTTGGATTTAGGATGGCTTCGATATCTGTCTTTGCTTCATTGAAGTGGAAGTTGTGTAAGCTATTTTGTTGGCCAAAGCAATTAGCTATTTATTGTGTTCCCAAATATACCAAAACTCATGATCCATTGAATGTGTTATTTGTGTTAAATTCAAAAATTCATAATCCATGGCAGAACTTTAATGATATAATATCTGAATTTGCCAATAATCTAAATTTGAAGGACACAACAGTTTATCCTACATTGGTTCAAGAATCAAATCTTAAAGCAGCAAAAATACACTAAAAGAGCACGAATCTTTTTCTTTATTTTATTAAAAAAGCATCATTGGCAATGGTCAAAAAAAAAGTACATTATTTACATTTCATCAAAAGTCCAAAACGAAGTGAGTCGACTACGCATGGAAACGTAGAAACTGGGAACCGTAAGCACAAATATTAGCCCACTCAATGTTTCCCCAAACTTCATCATCATCATCATTGCGAGTTTCCCATGGTAGTTTGCTATTTCAACCAAAAAGCATTCTTATATTTAGGAAGAAGTTTGCTATGCTATTTCTAGACTTGGATTTTAGTTCTTCACTGTTTGCTTTGAATCTTTTTGTGAGTCCATTAAAGGATGTATGTTGCTTCTAAACTATAGCTACGAGAGAGCGTAAAAGCTTTAAACCCTGGATTTAAAGTTAGGGTTTTTTGGAAGCCCTTACCATTTCAAACAAATCTGATCAATCTCCCAATCGGTCAATCGAAGAGAAGAGACGAGACGTGAGGGGAAGAGAAGCTCACGAGATCCCAACGATGGTGGCAAGGCATTTCCCTGTTCCTGCCATTTTTACTTTAAAAAAAAAAAAAAAAATCAACACGGGTCAAACTCGGGTCGGACACGAGTCAAACACAGATCGGATACGGGTCGGACACGGTTTAGACACGGTTTGGCATGATAACCGACATAAAATCACCTCGATTTGTGTGCCAAGCCGCGTTAAAACTGTGTCCAAACCGCGGTTAAGCCATGTCCCAATAGCCCAATATTCACAAAGTTTATATAGACACGATTATAGGCTAAAAAAGATTTCGGCCGCTCTAATTGGTACAAATTTTACAGAGAGCTATTTTTATCTCCTTTTCTCATGCGAAGACTTGGATTTTCTGTATCGACAATGAAGAACCATTGTGGAGATTGAGAGAAGAGCTAGGGGTTGGTATATAGGAACAGGATATATGGTGTTTGAGATGCTGGGAAAATTCAAATAGATTCATTACTGCAACTTTTTGAATGATCATAATGACTTGCTAAAGATACTATTTGCTCCGTTTAAAAAAAAAGATACTATTTGTTGAATGAGGAGTGTAGATATTGATTTGTGGTCTCAAGCTTCTGTAATCAGATGCAATGGATGCTATTTTAAGTATTCATAAGAAAGGCAATGGCACTCATTGCTCTTTTGAAGAGTTTTCATCTTGTTTCCCTTCTTGTTTTCAAGGTTGTAGATGCAGTGGATGTTGTCGAGACTCACTGCCCTTTTAAAGAGATCTCATCTCCTTTCCCTTCTTGTTCTAAGTGTGCTAACTTGCTTGATTATAGAGTTTTTGGTTATTTTACAGTTTTCCTCACAACTTCTAACCACTGATGGGCTTCAGCTTGTGTTTTCTTACACGAGGGTAAAAAGTATAATGGTACAGAACAAAGGCAAGCTTTAAGTCTTAAAACTGCAACAAAGATCTATGGAGTTCAGTTATGGAAATGGACCATATCAAAATTATGGAAATCATGAAGAATAAGAAATCAAAAATATCAAACCACACTACCTGATTTTAAATATAATACCAAACGCATAAAACAAAAATTGTTGTATTGTATAGTGATAAGATATAGGAGAGATATACATATACTTTTCCTATATCTTATCAGTCACCCAAAAACACACTAACACTAAAGAACAAGACAAAGAAAAGAAAAGAAAAAAAGCCATTGGCAATTGTCAAAACAAAATCATAATTATTGTTGATCAAAAACAACTCAATCGACTACGCAAGAAAACGTATGAACTGGGAACTGTAAGCACAACACTAGCCCACTCAATGTTTCCCCAAACATCATCATCACCAACATTGCGTCTTTCACACGCAATCACCGTACACCATATATTCTTGGATTGACAATGGCCTCGATGCTCAAACTTGTCCCATAAGATTAATAGTTTCCCATGGTAGTTTGCTATTTCAACAAAATCACCATGACGGCTCCCATTCAACATAGCCAAGCCTCTGATCACTCTCCATTCTTTACGCTTTTGGTCATACCAAAAGCAACGTTTCTTGTCACAACCATAACATACATTCCCTATCACACACTTGACTAATCCTTTTCTTGAAGCATCCCATTTACCTTGTTTCGTATCATAAACATAGTCTTTCTCCTCATTGCATCTAAGGTAAAGCTTTCCTTGGAACCCCTCTATTGTTTTGATCCTAGAGAAGCGTATCTCGGCGCCAGGGTCAGGTAAAGGCTCCCAAGTTTGAGACTTCAGGTCGAAAACCTCGGCCCAATTCGCGGTCTCGTTAGCCTCACAACCTCCCATTACATATATTTTCCCATCTAGAACGCCCATAACCGCTCTCTCTCGAGCTACAGTCATGATAGGGCCTTCACGCCAGAAGAAGTCCTTATCACAGACCAACAAGACAGGGGACGGATGATTGTTTTGGAAGAGTGCATAGTATTCTGAACCAACGGTGACAATGAACATCGGTGTACGAGGTAAATAGCAAGAGGGTGCTGGTACCAACAGAGTATTTCCGGTAGACTTCTTCTTCTTCTTCTTGCCGATGTCGTTGGTTAGGGTTTGTTCAGGATTTATCCAGAGACTAAACCAGGATGGAGGAAGATCACTGGATAACTGTAAGCAGACATTGAAGACACTTTCATAGGTTTTGAGGTGATACCGCTCTGCGCGGAGCTCAATGGATAAGAGGAGAGAGCGAAAGGTCTTGCAGACCAAGGAGAGTTTCGGGTAGTAAGATCTTGATATCCTGGCTAAGCAGTTGATAATGATATCTTTAGGAACCAACAAAAACGAAAAGGACAGAGATGAATTTGTTACTTCGGGATTCATAGCGGTAGAGGACGTTTTGTAGAATTGTAGATTAGGGTTTAACACCAAATAGCCCTTTAAAAACTTTAGCAGCGTATATACATTCTTAAAAGAGCAAACGATCGTTACGATCCCGGATACGTTTAGGACTTTCAACATGTAGTCATGATTTAATTAATATGATTAGGAGGTTTGACAAAAAAATTAATATGATTAGGAGATTTTACTTTTTTAAACATAGTCATGATTCATAAATAAAATTAGGAGTTTTCATTTTTTTAACATTAAACTAGGTGAATATCCGTACGTGCAGATTTTTTTTTCAATTATTTTAAATTTATATAAATTTTATTTTCCTAATAAAATATAGAAAAATTAAATCAAACAGCCCTAAAAAACTTAAAACTTTATGGAATAACCCCATTTGGAAAGGAGACATATTTAACTTTCATTAAAGTGAGTTTAATGAAGTTTCGCGATTTCAAATCACTGGAGATTTCATTTTCCAAATTCCGGTGAAGAGGATACAATTCCGATTTCATTTCACCCGATCACGATTCCAATTTTCGGCGAAGATGATACAATTTCCGAGGAAGAGATTGTCGCTCTCTGATCCTGGTTTGATTCGACGAACTGATTCTTCTGAAGCGAAAGAATCGATTTCACACAAGAGAGAATCACAGATTCTGGTGAGAAGCGAAGGAATCGATTTCAGCTCACCGGCGATTGAAAGATTTCTTATCCGCATATCGTCGTCGATTCATATCATTCGTCGATTCATATCATTCGTCGAATACATCGTCGATTCGCATCTTTCATCATATTCGATTAAGCTCAACGACAAATATATCAGGTATGTAGATTCACATCTACAGCGACGATTCACATCTTTCGTCGATTCACATAGGACAATTCATCTGTCATTATAGCTGTTCGATAACTGCCGTTGTTTTGGATTAAAGGATATCTTTTAGTTTAGTTTTGGTGTTGCAAAATGGTAAGAAATTGTATTGGGAGAAAATGAGAAGAATGTTTGTTCGGAAGAGAACTCATTTTATATCCTTAAGAAGGCATTCCTAATTGATAAAATGAAATGATTGCTGCTTGTTTTCTTTCTTGACAGGCTCTATTGTAACAAATATGGTTGAAGTTTTCTGTGTTTGCGGTGAGTGGAAGAAAAATGAGAAGCAGGAATGGGATTTTGTAACGGATGCAAATGAAGGATCAAAAAAGTTTAAGTTTGATGAGCATCATACATTTAAGGATTTAGTTGAGATGGTTCATGATGATTTAGGGATCGATTCCAGAGCTGTTATTGCACTTAGCTATGAAGCTCTCATGAAGATGAGGTTAATGGTCCAGAATTGTCCACCCGTGTTTCTAAAAAACGATCGCCAACTGAGGAGTTTCATCAATATAATCAAAACATCATCTGAAGTTATTCCATTATATGTAACTGTGACTGAAGATTCTTATGCACATAGAATTCAACAGGTAAACATCATCTGAATTGAGTCATAAATATGTTATACGTATTCTTAAATAATCCCTAAAAGCTTTCTTTGTGTAGCTAACTCATGGAGCAAATGGAGACGACAAATCAACATCTGCGGCAAACAGATTTTCAGGTGTTGATACATTACGGCTTGTGTCAAATCTTCCTATTTCTATAGTGGCATTTCAAATTCATCCCAACTCACACAAATGTCTGCAACTACACCTACTGTTTCTCATCTGGATGTTTCATTCAATCAAGAAAATCAACAGGTAATGCTAGCAATCTCTCTTTGTTAGTGTTGCACGGTTCAAGAGTAATCCTGGTTTTATTTAGATATGTTTTCATAAATGTGTTATACGTATTCCTAAATAATTTCTACAAGCTTTCTTTTGTGTAGCTAACTCATGGAGCAAATAGAGACGAAAATTCAACATGTTCTACAATTGATACTCTGCGTTCTGCTCCTGACCTTTCTCCTATAGGCATTGCACATCCCTCAGTTGATTTTTATGTCAATAAACACTTCAAGAACAAAGAAGAGTTGATGCTTCAAATGAGGAAATGGGCATTGGATTGGAAGTTTGAATTCAGATCAGCATGGTCAAACAAGTCGAGGGTGGTTCTAAAATGCGTTGACCCCAATTGCACATGGAGGATGCGTGCAACAAAGCTCCTTTCTTCTGAATTCTTTGTGGTGAGGAATTATATAAGTGAACACAACTGTGATACAATTCATAGGAACACCAACCATTGGCAAGCAACTGCCAAGGTGCTTGGCACTCTGATGTGCAACAATTATGGAGAGAATAAGTATGGTCTTAACCCAAAAAAATCATGGAGCAAGTCAGACTCGACCATGGTGTACACATTGGATACAAACAAGCATGGAGGGTTAAAGATTTTGCTCAGGATTTGATCAGAGGGACTCCCGAGGATAGCTATCAAAACCTCTCGAAGTGGTTGTTTAAGGTTCATGAGAAAAATTCTGGATCCAAGGTTTATCTTGAGATGGATCCAAATGGAAAAAAATTCAAATACAGCATTGTTGCTTTTGGTCAATCGATAAGAGGATTTGAGCTGATGAGAAGAGTTATTGCCGTGGATGGTACTTTTCTTAAGGGAATATTTAAGGGAAAATTTAAGGGAACATAACTTGGAGCTTGTGCACAGGACGGAGATTATTCTTTGTATCCGCTTGCGTTTGGGATAGTTGACTCTGAAAACGAACATGCGTGGAGGACTTAAGACCGTGATCCCTGATGCGTCTGATTTGGTCTTTGTTTCAGATAGAGCTCATTCCATTGCAAAGGAACTTTCAGTGGTTTATCCGCTTGCACATCATAATATTTGTAGAATCAATCTGTTGAAGAATATAACACCAAAGTATGGGAGAACTTGGTTGTTGCCTCTTGTAGAAGCTGCAGCTGACGCTTACACTCGTCATGAGTTCATTGGCATCTTCAATGACATAAGGTGTATAAGCCCCAAATTAGCTGCATATTTGGAAGAATCCGATTTTGCAAAGTGGGCTCGCTGTTATGCACCTTCAAACAAGTAAGTACAATGTTTTAAGCAGCTATGACTGATTTTAGGAATGCTATCCTAAATTGTTTCTCTGTCTTTTTCTCTAACTTGTGGTCTTGCTTGTATGCACCTTCGAACATGTACAACATCATGACAATCAACATCGCGGAGTCTCTGAATTCCATTTTAAACTTGGCTCGTGAGTTACCAATAATGTCTCTGTATGAGACCATTAGGTTAACACTCATAACATGGTTTCATGAACGTCGGGAAAAGGCTTTTAAACACAAAAAGCTTGTCACACCACGCGTAGCGAAGATGATTGTAAAGAGATACAATGCTGCAATGAAACTTGATGTTTTCCAAGTAGATCGGTATGAGTTTGAAGTAAAGGACGAGACTCGGAAGTACATTGTTCATCTGGAAAACAAGCAGTGCACTTGTCTCGTTTTTGACATCGACAGAATCCCCTGTGTCCATGCTATTGTTGCAGCTAAACGTACAAACAAAGACGAGAACAAGTGTGTGGATCAGGCTTACTTGACGGAAACCTGGGCTAAAGTATATGCTGAGAGCATTCATCCATGTGGAGATTTGACAAATTGTGATTTCCCAGATACTGTAGTAATAAATTCATGCACACCACCTACTTGTAAGTAAATCAGTGGGAGATCTCCGACAAAAAGAAAGAGATCAGTGGGAGAGTTTGGTGTACCCGATTCAAAATTCCAAGGACACAAATGTAGCCGATGCGACATAGGAGGACACAACAAGAGTACATGCAAATCACTTTTATGAAGGTTTTCAATTTTACAGGAAGATATTACAGCATTTTTTAGCAAGACGATTGCTTCTATATTGGTTTAGGAATATACCATACGTGTTTAGGAACAGTTTCCTAAATATTTTATTTTCAAACACTTGTAAATGTTTAGACCTTTGTTATGGCTTGTTTGAACTCTCTATTTGTGATGAGATTTTTATAACAATAGTATACTATATTATTTGATTCAGTAGACTTGAGAATGTTTTACAAAGCTTAAGGTTTGAGAGTTAAACAAGAAAGATTAAGAACTTGAGAGAAATTACAGATTCAAACTTTACCATTGATTCATTAGACTTTTAAAATGTTTTGCAAAGCATAAGTATTGAAAGCTTAAGAGAACTTACTATATTCTAAAATTTTGCTATGGTTTAGGAAGTTTTTCGAAAATTGTAGGAAGCCTTTAGATATATTTAGGAATACGTTCCCAAATTCTTATTTTCAAACAGTCTTAAATGTGCAAAGCATAAGTATTGAAATTTCTACACGTTATATGTGCTTGACAACATAATGAGAGCCCAATTTTCTTTTTTGTCTCGGTTTGGGCCTCTTTCGTATTTGAAAGACCTTTTTGTGAAACCTTCTTGTGAAGTTAGAAGTTTATATTAGGAATACATATTCTCTGTAGATACGGGTTTAGGAATACATTCCTAAATCATTATATTAGGTAGTTTTATTTTGCTGCCATTTTCAAGATTTATATACAGCATACTATATTCAGTGTGCATATAGTTGGTTCTTTTGTGAGATCAAATGAATAATCTCGACTGTTTGCTGTTATTCTTGCTTATGATGTGTTTGGCGATGAAACTTCTCCTCCATAACCGTCTTGTTTAACGATTTTTTGATTACTGTGTATTGAACTTCTATTCTATAACCATAGTATCCATTATCCTTTGCTTTTCGAACATATTAGGAAGACATTAAACATATTTAGGAATAGATTACTAAATAACTAACAATATCAAAGGTTAAGGCTTTGGTTATGACTTTTTTTGAGGTTTTTTGAGTTTTGGTCATTGTTTTTGATTTTTTATCGAGGATTTTTGAGTTTTGGTCGGGGTTTTTTGAGTTTTGGTCGAGTTTATTGGGTTTTGGTCGAGATTTTTTGAGTTTGGCCAAGGTTTTTTGAGTTTTGTCCGAGTTTTTGGATTTTTGGCCGATGTTTTGTTTTAGGCCGAAGATTTGATATGGCCCAACTCTCTTATTGGTTTTGGTTTTAGTTTTGGACGAGGTAAATGATTTCAAAGGATATTCATAAATTGGTTAAAATGTTTCCAAAATCTCTTAAGATTTAAATTGGTTCATTGGTTTCGGAAGATCTTCATAAATTGGTTAAAATGTTTCCAAAATACTCGATAAGACTTTCTAAATTCTGAATTTCTGTAATGATTTTCATTGAAGATCGAGTTTGATTACAACAAGACAATATTAGATTGTATACAACTCTTTTCATAAAACGAACTTGACAAAACGACACAACACAAGCAAATGACTATTGAATCCCTTGATTATTTTTCTTCTTCTCACTTGATTATTTTTTCTTCGTTGCAGACTTGAATGCTTCAAGCTCTTCACTTTTGAATCCTCTGATTAACTCCTTCCCAAGACTTCCTCTTCATATACTTCACCTCTTCCCTGTGCAAATCTGTTCATTCCAACATAAGTCAATTCATAAAAGCATACAAATATAAACTATTGAACAACCAAATATAAACCATTAATACAACCAAATATAAACTTATAAAAAAACATAGTTCACATAAATAAAGTATTCTACATCCGTAGTAGAACATAGATGGAGTTTCATAAAAAAAACATAGATAGAGTTTAGAGTTCCATAAAAGATGACTTAGAATAAAGATAAGGTAAACAAAAGCAAAAAAAAATTTCGTGCCCTAAGTGTGCTCGACGGTCCATGCACGAGCAACCGAATCGAACGCTGCTTTGTCTTCTCAAAAGAGTTTGGCAATCGTTTCGTCATAGTGGTCATCATCACCAATCTCTGGTGCAGTTAACTTCGCGTGAAGTTCAATGAGCATCTAATTTCAAAGAATTTTAAAACCAAATTAGTAACAGACAATAACGATTCATAAACCAATAATTGGAAAAGGTAAAAAGATTACTCGGTTGATGGTTTAGATGGGCAAGAAGTACTCGTTCTTCAACATCTTAAGAAAGATGTTTCCATGTTCACCCACGTTTGGGTGGAAGATTTTGGTGTTGAACGAGACCTGCAAAAATATCAGTGTTATTAGGAATCATTTCAGAGTTCTAGAATATAAAACTATAGTTTATCAAGCCCTTACTAAAATAGTAATATGACAAGCATTCCAACAATCCAAAAGCCTAATCATACCTTCGGCGCCTTAAATGGGTATTCAGGAGGGATGTTCATGGTGAGTTCGAAAACGCCGTTCTTGTAATGGGAATCTTTCGGCCCCATAAGCATCGCTTTCCAATGGTACAAATCTCCATCAACCGGTCCTAATCAAATCGTCAAAAACACATGTTAGTAGAAAGAAACTGTATTCTAAGAATTTCGGAGAACACAAATACAGAAACGAAATACTTGCACTGAAAAGATCGCTGTTAACTCTCTCGAGTTCCTTCATCTGCCTCTTAATAGTGTTCAAAGTAGACAATTTCAGGAGATTTTAAGGATTTCGAAGAACACAAAGATGGAATTTTTTTTTTCTGTGTGTGGAAGTTGGTTTTTACGAAGGAGGATGAGTCTCCTTTTATAGAGGAGGAGAGGGAGTCGGTTTTCAGAGAGGAGAAAGGGTCGGTCAACGGTGTCTCGTAAATCGGAAATTAGAACACTTGCATTTTTTCAAAAAGGTAATTAATTCATTTTTGACTGCACCGTTTCTCTGTGTAGTTGTGTCTTAGTCGTGTCGTTTCAGAAAAATGATGATTGGTTATTTTGAAATTTTACTTTTGTATAAAATATAGGTCATATTAACATATGTATAGAATTATTGGTTTAGTATAGAATTCTTGATTTTGTATGAGAACTTCCTAAGTTTCGTTAGTTGATTGCTTTTCTTAGTTTCTCGAGCATTTTAGTAGGTCTTTATTCATTTTAAGGAATGATTTTCTAAATTTTGCAAATGAATTATGAACTTTACGTTTTAATGGTTTACGAAGTTTTGTAAACGATTTTCTAAGTTTTAATGATTTTCTAAGTTTTGTAACACTTATCATATGATCTTTGTAAGTTCTGTTTACTTATCATATGATCTTTTGTATGTTTTGTAAATGATTTTCTAAGTTTTAATGGTTTTATGAAGTTTTGTAATACTTATCATATGATTTCATATTTCTTTATAAGAAGATTATTAACTATTAAGTAAATAGACAAAAATAGAACTAAATTACCTGAGCAGCGTCATACTTATATGATGTGCTTTCCACTCCTTCAGCCACCTGGAGTAAGCCTTAAAAGCAATCTCCCATATCTCAAAACAATCAAACCAGAGACATAAAAGCAACAACAATTTACGTTAGAAAGGCTTTCCTAAACAAGGACTGAACATTCCTAAAACATAAGTCAGTTCCAAAAAAACACAAGACAATTACAGAAGATTAAGTTATAGCCAATCCTAAATCCAAAACCATAAGACTAATCGCGAAGGTGTTCCATAAGAAATCCTAAAAGGCTGAATCCTAAATCCAAAAGCATAACACAATTCCGGAAGATATTCCTAAATCTGATTAAACACATCCTGAATAGCTTCCTCAAAGCTCTGTAGGACAGAACTCCTCATATAGCTCGCATGCAAGCTTTGTTCTTATGTCGTGTGCATTGTCATCCTCAAGCTTCGTCATGTCTCGAATGCCCATAGAATGGCATTCGAGAATCTTCAAAACAAACAGAGCTGAGTTCGCAGGAAGATTGGTCTTCGGGATGTTTTTACCGGATAATTCTTCAACTTTGTAAGGAACCCTGTCCTCATCCATCACTGTTTTATCTGCAGTAGCACAGTAGAACATGAATCATCTCTGCACCAAAAATATCACATTTTGTTCAATAAATGAAAGAATCAAAGGAAAAGAATGTTGATATAAAGTAGCGAGAGTTTTTATACCTGTGAATTCATTCATGTGCTTCATGATGACATTGATCTTGTTAGAAGGGAGCCCAGACCTTACAACAGTGATATGTACCTTCTTGAAGTCGATCACCATCCCAATCCAGTTAGCGCTCTTGAATGTGATGCCATAAACTACATCCACATCTATTCTCCATACCTTCCCTGGAGCTATTTTCCCGGTAGGAACCAACAACACATCATCTGAGAACCATTGATGACCTCTCCTAGGATTTTTAAACCTGGAGTAGCATGATGAGAGTTGTCTAAAAAATTGAGATTTGAAAAATGTAGCTAATGGGAGATGATTGTTGTGGAAGTATGCTGCATGGGTGTCCTTTCTCCTTGCCCACATTGAGATCGTGGCAGCAATGTGCTACAAAAGAAAACATGTTTAGGAACCTATTCATAAAATTTCAGAAACAAGGTTTTAAAGAGATTAGAATGCTTATTTAAACGCAGAAATACCTCATAAGTCAGACACTTCTCCGGATCTTCTAACTTATTGAACAAAACAGCCTTAACAGGAATGTCATTAATATTGAATCTGCATTAGTCAAAATAAAAAAATAGTTAGAAAACAAACAATATGTGATAACAAAGATTATATAACAGAATGTACTAACCATTCTGTGTTATTCCCCCAATCGTCCAAGGTTGTTAGTCTCCTAATATGTGGTGTCAGGAATGGATCAATAACCACATTGACCTCAGGCGTTACATTTAAGGCTGAGTTTTTTGGTCCCCGGAATTGAGTCTTGTTTGACGTTGATTCTTTGGGTTGGCGTTTGGTCCTTCTCAAGAAAACCTTTCCTTGCTTCGATTCTTGAACACTAGCAGTTTTGGTTTGGTCTTTTTTTAGATCTCTTATTAGCTTTTTCGCCAGCATCATCAACTACTTTCCTTTTCCCAGAAGAAACGATAGCAGAATTCGTCTTGCTTGATCCAGGCAGCTTGTTGATCTGCAATTTAAAAAAATTATTAGAATCAGTCTGCAATATGTTTTAGGAATGATTTCCCGAATCGCATAACAATCTTCCTAATTCTAATCTACATGCTAAATTTTTTGGAAAGCACTACCTTTTCTCTCGAAATCCATTCACCATTTGCCCACTCCATACCAGGCCGAATGTATTCACCAGAAATCAGTTGAGTTTCATCAAACTGAGGTATTCTGACCCCGTAGATATTGTTTTGCTTGACAACAATCATTTTTGCTGCCCACCATCTATCCTTGAAAAACACATCCACTTCTCGTAGCAGATCAATCCCATCATGACTATCTCTGGGTGGTGGTTGTTTATGACGTACTTTCTGTTTGTTGACACTCTTCCTCATCTTTGTATCTTTACTCACGAAAATCTTCGAGTGCTCAACAGTGTAGACATCTTCCTTTATGGCTATCAACGTTCCTTCAAACCACCCACTTTCTTCAGTTTTAATTTCCACATGATCGCCAATATCAATATGACGAAGATCAGGATCTGTTCTATCCTGCAAAAAAAAAAAAAGAGTTGAGTTTGTTTTTAGAGTGTTTTTTAGAGTTTTTGTTTCAAGTCAAACTATTCTAGTAAAAACGTTACCACAGGATTCAAGTCCTCTTTGTTTCTAGGGGACACACGTGTATGTGCCTCATCAGCCGGACAATCGTAAAACTTGTCTTCTTCTATCTAAAGCACAAAATATATAATATCCATTAGAGAACCATTAACATACGTTTAGGAAGAAGTGTCTATATTCATCATTAAAAAGAGAAAAAGAAAAACAAAAAACCATCAGTGGTGATTTTTTACCCATTCCTTATAAATCATTTTGTCCTCAATTTTGAATTCGTGTATTTCTTGTGTTTTATGTATGATGACAAAGGCTTTTTTTCCCTAAGATTTATTAAAGTCACAACACCTCTTCTCGTGTTCTAGAGGTTTTATGAAGGCCTTACTAAATTAAATTACAAAGAGTTTAAAGGGAGACGAGGAGGTCAAAACATTACCACCTCATTCGGTTTTGGTCCAGTCTTGCCAGATGCAGAGATGTCATCATCACCAATTTGTTTTCCTTGTTCCACAACAACACCAGCATCGACACCAGGCACAGTTATTGAATCCAAAGAGGATTTGTTTTGAGCCGTAGGATCTACATTTTCTTGCAGAAACAAAACATTTATATTTTTATGGGGAATCATTTCAATAGATAGATGTTTTGGCAATATTTTTCTAAAAAATGTTAATTACCTCCGAGTATTGATCATTGTCCAAAATTGGTTATGTGCATGTAGTAGCTGGGTTTGGAGTCTCGATGGCAGTTTGGGTTTGAGTCTCGCTGATTTTTTGTGTTGGAGTCTCGCTGGCCTTTTTTGTTGGAGTCTCCATGACATTTTCCATCTGCAAATATTAATCTAATTTCAGGAAACGTTTCATACGGCTTATAGAAGAAAGAAATCACATCTCATCATCATCATCATCATCACTATCATCGTCATACATATTATATAAGTCAGAAATCTTACCTCATCATTAAAACCGTAGTTTTGGGTGTCATACTGCGTCTGAGATTCGTCAATGGCTTGTGTGCTCTGCTGCAAGAATTTTTAAATAATTTAAGAAAGCATTTCCTAAATAAGAAGTATGCATTCCTATATTAGTGATAATGCCTTCCTAAATTAGGGGGAAAGCATATACCTTACCTCTTCATTATCTGGAGTGGTCGGTTTGGGGAGTTGTACATTATCATTACACACCTGCACCTGTTAGAATTTTTACATAGTTTAATAAAGCATTCATAAATTTGTGTCTTAATTAGGGAGAAAGCATATAGCTTACCTCTTCAGGATCTTGAGGTGTTGGACTGAGGATACGTTGTTCTTGAGGGGTTTGACTTGGGAGCTGAACATCACCACCACGGACCTGCAAACATTTACAAATAATATTTCAACATTATTAGGGAAGCTATAGACTGTTTTTAGGAACGATTTCCCGAATTTGAAGAATGCATTACCTCTTCAGTGGAACTGTGTGCTTGAGCAGCATCTCCTCGTGTAAACTTACCAGCGGAAGCGTTCTGTTGCACACCATCTGTCTTAGACTGGGAGATCTAATAGAGGTAAGTCAACTACCACTTTGAACAAGAGTAAAAAAAAAAAACTAGCTTACTTTGGTGATTCTCATCTTTTCCTCTATGTTGGACAAGCGGTTATTGATATCACTTAGTCCGTTTCGAACCATATTGTAGAGGTTGTTCAGCTTTGTCATCATTGACTCATCAGATGTCCAGGCTCCAGCATTTGCCCGGCTCCAGCATTTGATGGCCCGGCTCTAGCAGCGATCCCAAACCGGTGAGATTGTTGAGCTATTTGATCCATTGCATCCATGACGTCAATTGTTTCATTTTCCCAGTCTTCAATCCTCACCTTGTAACCATTGGTTACAATGTCAACAAGGTTATTAAGATCTTGATCAGGATTGTCCTCCAAAAACATTGTGTCTTCAGTGTCACCTTGTATAGATGGTAAGACACAGACAACCTTAAGCTGCTCAGCATAAGTAAAACAAAACTTCTCAATTAAGTAAGAACATCCAAAATAATGCAAAACACTCTGAAAATCAAGGATTTGAAAACTTACATCACGATAACCCTCTATGATGCGACCTGATTAGATACATGAACCATCAGCCTAAGATATTTTTCACATAAGAAAGATGTTAGCGGTTCAGCAGTGTTTAGTGAACTGAATGAACTCTGAAGTTGCGGAACTGACTCCAACATCCATAGATGCAAGGATAATGGGAAACTGTGAATATCATATTTGAGTTTTCCTAGCCGTGTTGGAACAATCTTCTTAACCGAGTTTAGCAGTATCATGTAGGAATCTCTCCCCCATGGGTAACTCATCAGCGTCTCCAAATTCTGTGCAAACTTGATGAGCTTCTTTGGAAAACGATATCCAATATATCTCGGAATTACTAAGGACTCGATGAGTATCAACATTGCCAGACAGAATCTCTCATCCTTGTTCTCCTATGTAGTTTCAGTATGGATTAACGAATATAAGAGGTCTGAAGGTCTATGACCATTTTCAACATCACCGCAATCATATTTTAACTCTTCGTCCTCTTCTTCGTTCTCTTCTTCGTTCTCTTCTTCGTTCTCTTCTTCGTTATCTTCTTCATTCTCTTCCAACTCAGAACACTTCGCCCCGTAACCATATGAAATTCTCTAATAGAGAATCTCATAGGTTGTGCTCCGAAGTGGAACCACACCTCATTCTCTTTCACGGTTCTGACAGATCGAGTACGCACAAATGCACCATTTTCCCTGAAATCATCATAGAATCCCTTAAAGCGAGCTTCAGGATCGGTCCCAGGAATGTGTTCCTAACTCTCTGAAACTCTTCAATGGTGAGCTCATTCTTAACTTTCTCGATCATCTTGAAAGAAGCAAACTGGTTGACTACTGGGCCTGGTTCTTGATTCGGCTCCTCTCCTATCTCGAAATGAAGCTTAGGAAGCGTAATAGTTGGGAAAGGCAGAAATGAATCCATTGAGAATCCTTCCTGAAATTCTAAAACCACAAAGACAAATACAAACTCAATACTTTTTGAAATTTAGAAAACACAAACACAATTCAGGAAGAGATTACTAAATTTTTCCATATGAACAGATTACTAAATGTGTAAATCTAACCTAAAACATTATCAATAACATGATCAAAACATAATCTCAAGGTCACGATTTTAAGAATGCCTTCCTAAATCACCTAGAAATTTCCAAAAACCCACAAATCAGAAGGAACTTATACAAATCGGAGAAAGAGCTTTGTTGAGAAACTAAACAAATACATACAAAACGTGCCTACAAAAACGCCTTAGGGTTTATGAAAACAAATTGGGAATCCATTTCTAATTCGGGAACCAATACAAATTAGGGTTTATGAAAAGTGAAATCGAGAAAACACTGAATCCAAAATTGAAGCGAAATGATTGTTCTTCTTCTTTCCGATGTTCAATAAAGCCACCGATAAAGCGAAAATGCCCAAATCGAAAATGAAACCCTAAATGATTTGATGATACTTACTGATCGGTTCTCAGAGGTGTTGTTTCGTGAGTACTCCGACGAAGATCTCTTCAAATTCCAACGACGACGACGATGATTATGCCGGCAACAGTGAAAGTCTCGGGTTTTCTCAGAGGAGGTTTTGGAAGGTTTCGTGTCTTCTCGGAGAAATAAAGGCTAAGCTGGAAATGAAGCGTTTAATGAAGGCTAAGTTGGTCCAAGCCCAAATCAAGGGCTATTTCATAGAAAAGAAAGTTTTATTGGGCCATTTAGGAGAATTGCTCTAAAATATAATCATCATTTTTTATGTAATATCATTAAAAAATCAAGATTTTATAACATAAATTATTGTTTAATACTTACATAAATGTTATTTAAAAATCAATTAATAAATATTTTTTTCTTTTTTTGAGTGGTTTATATTAAATTTTATTTATTAATTTCATTTTATAAAATTTTAATATTAAATAGTTTTTTCTTAAATTATTTCAAATTTATATGTTTTGTATTATTTTTTATATGATCAAATCATTTGTTATGTGTTAGTATATTATTATGAATCAATTAATTTAAAATATAATATTATTAAAATCAAAAATTTATTTAAAAACATCAATTTTTAATTATAACATAAATTTTTGTTTAATATTTACATAAAAATTATTAAAGAATCAATTAATAAAAAATTTTCATTTTCTTTGAATGGTATAAAACTTAATATTAAAATTTATTAATTAATTTTAAATTAAAAAATTTGACACATATTATTCATATCTTTACTTTAAAATGCTGATGTGTCACTAAAGTTGAACAACTTTTATATATAAAATTACCTCATTTAACTCATTTAGACGTTTGATAACAAATAACAATCATAAGAATGTTTTGTGCAGCTCCGATTTGTACCACTGAAAAGCAAAAGCTCCTTGTCGCAAGCGTAGTAAACAACTACATACAATCTTATCAAGCGTAGTTCTAATCTAATTTGCTCGATTAAATGTAACATGGTATTTGATTTGTTCATCTAGGTTTTACATATATCGTTTGTGCATGTACGTTTAAAATATCATGCTTGTGCACCTCCGTCGATTTATACACCTAAACTACTTGATTTAGAAGCAACAATTACATGTACGATTACATTTAACACCGTTTTTTTTATTTAACTACAAAAAAAATCATCAAATAGCAAACGTCAAAATAAAGGCATGATTACATCTTTATATTATTATTTGAGTAGACATTTACATCAATGAACCTTTATTTGTAATATATTACAGAATATTTTACATAAATGAATATTTTTTTAGCACATAAATGAATATTTATTTATAAAATATTACATAAATAAACTTTACAAATATATAAAGCTCAATTAAATATTCTTCTATAAAAGATAGTTAAATTTAGATCTCACAGATTTGTTTTGAATATATGTGGATATAAATCAAAAATGTATTTAATTTCTTTACTTATTAAAATATAATCAGCCCATATGTATGAAAAAATCTATTTAAACTTTTGCAATATTTTTTATTTGTATTTTCGTAATTAGTTAGTATCATTTTCGAAAATCAGTTTTATCTTTATTAAAAAAATTGAAATATGTTTTCAAAATTCAAATAGTATTTTTTTACGAGGTGGTCTTAAAAAATATTTTAGTAAATTGTGAAATATATTAAGTAGACGAGTTTGTCCACTTTGAAAATACTATATACAGTAAAACCTCTATAAATTAATACTCGATAAATTAATAATCACTATAAATTAATAAATTTCTCTGGTCCTGAGTTGGGTCAATGTAAAAAATCATCAAATTCGATAAGATAATAATTTTTTTAAAACCCCTATGTAAAAATATGGTCCCAACAAAAACATAAATTAATAATTATAAATTTTAGGTTAATATATCTAAGGTAATCTAGAAAAATATGAATATATTGTTGTTTGCTTTTTCTGAAAGTTGGAATCTCGTTGAAACTCATCTCTAATTTTTTTTATTGCATCAACAACTTCTGGTGTTGTCTTCTTAGTCTGCATCCAAAATTTGTGAAGAGTTCTTGAAGCCATAATCACTTCTTTACGCAAAACTGCTGTCAAAGGTTCCATAGCATCATCTTCAACTTCATCATCAACATTAAGGACAGTAGCCACAATCTCTTCTAAACTCTGAACTTCTGAGCATGTATCGTTTTCACCAGAATAGTCGAGTATGGTATTAACATCCATTTTGTTCCGATAACCGAGATGATTAATCAAAACCTCAAGTTCATGTCAAGGAAAAATTTTAGAAAAAAAAAATGGAATACTAACATAAATTGAAGAAAGCTGCTTCATATATTAACATAAAAATATGGAATATTAGTATAAAAAAATTAAGGAATTAAAAAATGTATATTAATTAAGTACACAAACATTATCTCTATAAATTAATAATTATTAATTTATAGTATAATTATTAATTTCTAGTATAATTTATAGTATAAATAATAATTATTAATTTATAGATAAATTAATATCACGATAAATTAATAAAATATCATGGTCCCGACATTATTAATTTATAGAGGTTTTACTGTATAATTATTATTAACACATATTATAGAATTTATTAAGTAAAAAATGATAATTTGTTCTCTGATAAAATATTCACAATTAATTTTTTTTTATGGATATATATATTAATAATTAAAACTAGCTCAAAATTTTGTTCAGTGATATATATATATATATATAGAAGTAAATATTGATTGTGATATTTTTATGTATTGTTATCTAATTGCCACTAATTTTATTTATTTATATTTTTGTTAAAGGATTATATCACCAATTTTAATTTAAATAACAAAATTAAAATAAAATTTAAAGACAATTTTGAAAAACATTACCCTGTACAATGTGCGAAATAATTCCCAGTATGATCTGAGAACCGTAAGTACAACTTTAGCCCACTCAGTGTTTTCCCAAACATCATCATCATCATTATCATTGTGTCTCTCAAACGCAATCACTCGCCATTTTTTTTCGCTTTGTGTCATACCACAAGAAGCTGTTTTTGTCACAACCATACCATACATTCTCTATCACACACTTGACTAATCCTACTCTTGCAGCATCCCATTTACCTCGTTTCGGATCATAAACATAGTTATTCTCATTGCTTATAGCATTAAATTTTCCTTGGATCACATATTCACATCACCTCAATTGTTTAATTTGATTCTAGAGGAGCGAGTTCGGGGTCAGGGTCAGGGTAGATAGCCATTGGTACACAAGGAAGATAGGAAGAGGTTGCTGGTACGAACATGGTTAGGGTTTGATCAGGTTTTATCCAGAGACTAAACCATGAGGGAGGAGGATAATCGGACAACTGTAAGAAGACATATATAGAGGATGATTTCATTGGTTATAATAACAATATCCATTTGAAATATCTACTCATCCCCGTTTGTAAAAAATAACATTATATAAGTGTTGAAGATCAAAGTCCGTCATTGATGATGAGAGTTCAAATCGGAGTAGTTCTAATCTAATATTCTCTCAGTTAATGTAACATTTTGTTTGAATATTCCTTTCAATATTTATTTGATTTACACGACGCGTGCCGGTGCCATGCAAGTTGAAGTCACTTTCAATGAACGTTGTTGTCTCAGAGCATCTGCAATGGTTGCCTCTATATCTTACTTTAAAAAGATCTCTAAAAATAGAGAAGGGGTTTACTGCAATGATTGTCTCTATATCTGACTCTAAATCTTATTATTAATTGCTTATTAGACCTTCTACTTTTAAAAAAAAACTTCTATTTCTTTTATTTTTAACAATAATTATAAATAATTATATTTTTAAATTTTTATTTATTATATTTTGTTATTGTATTTTAAAATTTTAAATGATTATATAACTAATTATAATTCATATAATTTAATTAAGTATAGTATTATGTAATATCTTATTGTTAAAGTGTCCAATAAAAAGATATGAAAGTTTAAGGATTATTAATAAAAAAAAAATTCTACCCTAAAAATTAGAGTAAGATATAGAGTACTAATGCAAATGATTTTATTTTAAAATGGAGTTTAGAGGCAGAAATAGAGTATCTTATATATAAAAGTTGCTCAACTTTCTCTATATGCTTGACACATCAGCATTAGAGAGGTTGAAACCTGTCACTTAAATTTTAATATTAAATTTTAAAGCACTTAAAAAATTGAAAAGTCTATTTTATTAATTGACTCTTAAGTATCATTTATATTAATATTAAATAAAAATTTATGTTATAACTAATTTAAAATATTGATAGGTATGTATTTAATTTTTATATAACTGTAGATTATTTAATAATATTCAATATGTATTTTAAATTAATTTTTTAAGATTAATTACAATAAAATATTAACAAGTAGCAAATGAAATGATGATTATATTAATATTAGGTTTTAAATTAATTAACTATTAATTAATATTTCTGTAAATATTAAAAAAATTAATGTTATAATTAATTAAAAATATTGAAAGATATTTATTAATTTTAATATAACTAAATTATTAAATAATATTCAATATATATTTTAAATTAATATTTTAAATTTTTTTAAATTAAAATATTAACAAGTAAGTAAGTAACAAATGATGATTATATTAATTTTTATAAAAATATAAAAAAAGTTTTGAAAAAATTGAAAAGAAAAACCTACACGTTACGTGCGGGTATTCAACTAGTGTAAATTAATGTTAATCCAAAAAAAAAAATTGCAACTTTGTCTGTAATATATACATGTTTATTTTTTTTAATCCTTTTAATTTCCAGTATTTTCTATTGCTGCTTATTTTTCCTAATCAGTTTCGGTCATATCCTCCTATTCAATCTATTTTTTTTCATATTTTCATCTATTAAGAATTATCCCATCTTTCTTTAATTCTTTTAATTTCGGATATTTTTTTACCACTGCTTATTTTTTCTAATCAGTTTCGGTATAATATCCTTTTATTCAATCTATTCAATTTCATATTTTTATCTATAAATAATTATCTATCCTCTTTTTACTTTTAATCTATTTATTCTAAAAAATTTACACTAGTTGGAAATTGAAATTCACTTATAAGCATATGGAGAAAGTCTGGAATAAAATTTAAATTTAATTTCAATATATAAAAACTTATAATCTCCTTCGTGAATCTTTTTCTCTTTTCTCTTTGCTTCTCTTTCTAAGTTAAAGACACAATCAACCGATTTCTCAGCATCTTCATTTTCCATTTTTCTACAATCTTCCCAAAATCTATTTTTCATTCTATTAGAATCTGATTCTTCATGGCATCTTCTCTTTTACCCTTTCCTATATATTTCTTCTGTATTTCCTCTCATAACTTCTTCTTCTTCTTGAACTGGTGAAGGTCCACCTTTCATGTTCACTTTACTTTGTCTATTTATTATGAGTAATCCACGATATATGTTCACCCAAGCTGTCCATCTTTCATTGTCCACAAAGGACTTAATTAATCAGGTCAAAAACTACATTCATAGGAACAATATTACATAGAGATGAGGGTCCACCTTTCAATGTTCACTTTGCTTTGTCGATTTATTCTGAGTAGTCCATGCTCTATGTTCACAAAAGCTGTCGTCCACCTTTCATTGTCCACGAAAGACTTAATTAATCAATTCAAAAACTATATTCATAAGAAAAATAATACATAGAAATAGATTGTTAAATAACAACCAAAGATGATACTCATTACTTTGTCCAAGATTTGTTCCTACTAACTAGTGTACATATAGTTTATCAATGATTATAGTAGAGATAATACATTGTCCACACAACATAGTCCATAATACATTGTCCACTTTTTCATACCTTGTCCACATTACCTAACAAGACAAAACATTGTTCATTTTTCCAATGCCTTGTCCACAACACCTAGTCCACAATACATTGTCAATGCTAACTAATTTATGATATGTTTTCTAAAATATTATGTCCACAAGACTTTGTCCACGTTAACTACTCTCGAAATACTCTATCTCCAACATTGATCATTTGTAAGATACGATGTCCATGCCAAATTGTGTATAAACTTAGTTTATCCACAGAAACATCAAACCTTATATTAGACTATACAACATAAGTCTTCGAAGAAAACCTGTCTCGGCAGATATAAATTTGATATTTGGCTATCCTCAACTTCTCCTTCCACATTTTCACCGATTTACAATGAATTGTCAATTTCGACACTCAGATTATTGTGACAATTATATTTCTAAAAATGATAGAGTTGGTGATAAATATATTTTTCTGGGAAATAAAGTGGGCTCGTGTAAAAATGAGAAGAGCAAAATAAAAGAATAAGAGATGAAACAAGGAAGAAGAAGCTTGAATTTAACAAAGGGTAAGTATGGAATTTCAACCTCCAAAAAAGTAGAGAATGTGCCCCAATAGCAAAAAGTGTTTTTTTGTTAAAGAAAGTGGACAAAGTGTTTTTACTGTAATTCACTCTAATATCATTCAGTTTAAAGAGGCAAGTGTTTTTCCTGTCATTTTAATATTGCTCAAGATCTTCCTTGTGAAAATGCATTATTTGGTTCCAAAATGATGTTAATCCAAAAAAAAAAGATTGCAACTTTGTCTGTAATATATACGAGTTTATTTTTTAATCTTTTCAATTTCGAGTATTTTCTACCGCTGCTTATTTTTTCTAATCAGTTTCGGTCATAACCTCCTATTCAATCTATCTATTTTCATATTTTCATCTATTAACAATTATCTCATCTTTTTTAATTATTTTAATTTCGGGTATTTATTACCACTGCTTATTTTTCCTAATCAGTTTCGGTATAATATCCTCCTATTCAATCTATTTATTTTCATATTTTTATCTATTAATAATTATCTATTTTTTTTTAATTTATTGGTAGAATTTTTTTTTCTTCAACTTTCTCCATATGTTTGACACATCAACATTGAAGAGGTTGACACTTATCACTTAAATTTAATTAATAATTTTTAATATTAAAATTTAAGGCATTTAAAGAATATAAAAATTTTGTTTTATTAATTGACAATTAACTAACATTTCTATTAACGTTAAACACAAATTTATATTATAACTAATTAAAAATATTGATAGATATGTATTTAATTTTTATATAACTGTATATTACTTAATAATATTCAAGATGTATTTAAAATTAATTTTTTAAAATTATTTATAATAAAATACTAACAAATAATAAATGAAATGATGATTATATTAATTTTAATTGACTATTAATTAATATTTATGTAAATGTTAAACAAGAATTTATGTTATAACTAATTAAAAATATTAAATGATATCATTAATTTTAATATAACTTGAAATTATTAAATAATATTTAATATGTATTTTTAATTAATTTTTAAAAAATAGAATAAAATATTAACAAGTAAGTAAGTAATAAGTTTGATTATATTAATTTTATTAAAATATAAAAAAAAATTAAAAAACTGAAAAAAAAATCTGCACGTTATGTGTGGGTATTCACCTAGTCTTTTTTTTTCCACCGGGTATTCACCTAGTCATATAATAAAAAGATCAATTTTCTTTAATTTTTTCTTTTGTTATTTTTGTCAACAACTTTGTGTTAGTCTCTTTTATGAAAAAGTGAATATTTGTCTATTGAGATACCGATCAGGTAAACAAAACTTAAAAGCCACCAAAAGGGATTTCAAAGCAAGCAAATCGTGAGTTATTAAATTAAAACTCTAATAACTATATCCATTTGAAATATTATCAGAAAAAATATCCATTATATATATTTTCATATCAGCAATTGGTTGATATACTCCAATGATTAGATGACATCTGTAAAATACATCAATAACTCTCAAATTGACAGCGTATTTGATAATTATCCTAAGTTTATGATATTTATCAATTGATTTGATAAGCTACAATTGTTTTTTTTTTCTCTTTAAATTAGAGTTTCATTTTCCCTCCATTGTTTTCCTGTATCTCCAGGTAAATTCGAAGCTAATGGATCTAATTTTTCGACACAATTCTCTATTTTTCGTAACTATATGCATAATTGGTTATTGCGTCTTTTTATTATCCCATCTTTTTTTTAATCCATTTAATTTCGGATACTTTACCACTGCTTATTTTTCCTAATCAGTTTCAGTATAATATCTTCCCATTCAATCTATTTATTTTCATATTTTTATCTATTAATAATTATCTATCTTCTTTTATTTTTAATCTATTGGTAGAATTTGTTTTTGTTCATCTTTCTCCATATGTTTGACATATCAGCAATGAAGAGGTTGACACTTGTCACTTAAATTTTAATTAATCAATTTTAATATTAAAATTTAAGGCATTAAAGAAAAGAAAAAGTTTTTTTTATTAATTGACAATTAACTAACATTTCTATTAATGTTAAACACAAATTTATATTATAACTAATTAAAAATATTGATAGATATGTATTTATTTTTTTTATAACTGTATATTACTTAATAATATTCAAGATGTATTTAAAATTAATTTTTTAAAATTATTTATAATAAAATACTAACAAGTAACAAATGAAATGATGATTATATTAATTTTAATTTTTTTATTAACTGACTGTTAATTAATATTTATGTAAATGTTAAACAAAAATTTATGTTATAACTAATTAAAAATATTAAATGATATTATTAATTTTAATATAACTTTAAATTATTAAATAATATTTAATATGTATTTTAAATTAATATTTAAAAAATAAAATAAAATATTAACAAGTAAATAAGTAATAAGTTTGATTATATTAATTTTATAAAAATATAAAAAAATATTTTAAAAAACTGAAAAGAAAAAATCTGCACGTTATGTGGGTATTCACCTAGTCATATAATAAAAAATCAATTTTCTTTAATTTTTTCTTTTATTATTTTTGTCAACAACTTTTTGTTAGTCTCTTTTATAAAAAAGTGAATATTTGTCTACTGATATACCGATCAGGTAAACAAAACTTAAAAGCCACCAAAAAGGATTTCAAAGCAAGCAAATCGTGAGTCATTAAATTAAAACTCTAATAACTATATCCATTTGAAATATTATCAGAAAAAATATCCATTCTATATATTTTCATATCAGCAATTGGTTGATATACTCCAATGATTAGATGACATCTGTAAAATACATCAACAACTCCAAAATTGATAACGTATTTAATAGTTATCCTAAGTTTATGATATTTATCAATTGATGTGATAAGCTACAATTAATTTTTTTTTCTTTAAATTAGGGTTTCATTTTCTCTCCATCGTTTTCCTGTATCTCCAGGTAAATTCAGGTAAATTCGAAGCTAATGGATCTAATTTTTCGACAAAATTCTCCATTTTTCCTAACTATATGCATAATTGGTTATTGCGTCTTTCAGTTACTTGATACATGTTCGTTGACGCAATTTGATTTGGCTAGATTTTGGTCTCTTGTGAGATTTAACAATGGGTAAATAATTATTTGATTAAGCTAATTGATCGTTTGTTGGGTTGGGGGGGGGGGGGGTTTGTCAGAGATTGGATATATTGGATATAGGATTGTATCATAGCTTATTTAAGTTTTTTTATATGGTTTACAAGTCTTTGTCTTCAAATAGGAATCTAAGGGTAAGCGCTTTGCCTTTTTGTTATAGAACTTTGAAGTTGAAGAATTACTAATCAAGATTAATATAAGACATGGAAATTTCAGAGGATGCTTCTGCAATTGTAGAGCCTCCTGACCCAGAAGTTCTTGAAATCGACCCAACTTGTCGATATATCCGGGTATTGACTCATGTTAATATCTTGCATAATTATTTCAATTATTTGTAAAGATGTTACAAAACATTAGGTTTCGACCAAAACTTATTCTTTCTTAAATTTTTTTCTTTGATCATTCCAAACTTGTAACCTTTCAGTACAGAGAAGTAATAGGAAAAGGAGCATTCAAGACAGTGTATCCCTTTTTCTGCCGTTTACATAATCTCTGTTTTTTTTTTTTCCCTAATGTGTTTGGTTGCTATGAGAGAATCTTAAACTCACCATTTCCTTTAACTCTTTTTAACAAATAATCAGCTATATGGGATTCGACGAAGTAGATGGTATTGAAGTTGCATGGAATCAAGTAAGAATCGATGATCTTTTGCAATCACCAGATTGTCTAGAGAGGCTACATTCAGAAGTGCGGCTTTTGAAATCTTTGAAGCACAATAACATTATAAAGTTTTACAACTCGTGGATCGATGACAAGAACAAAACCATTAACATAATCACCGAAATGTTCACTTCAGGAAGTCTCAGACAGTATATATTAATTAATCACTCTTTTGCTATTTTGTGATGACATTTCCAAAATATAATCACAGAATTGTTTTCTTTTTGTTGGTTTTTGTTGAAGGTACCGTAAGAAACATAGAACGGTGTATATGAAGGCAGTGAAGTGTTGGGCGAGACAGATTTTAACGGGGTTGATATATCTTCACAGTCAAGAACCGCCGATTATACATAGAGATATCAAATGCGATAACAGTTTTAGTAATGGTAATCATGGAGAAGTGAAAATAGGAGATCTTGGTTTAGCTACCGTCATGGAGAAAGCTAATGCCAATAGTGTCATTGGTATGATTCTCTTTTACACAAATTAACTTATTTCCTTCCTTTTGGATATTCAAGAAACAAAATTGTTATAACCAACAGGAACTCCTGAGTTTATGGCGCCTGAGATTTACGATGAGAACTACAACGAGCTTGCTGATATATATTCTTTTGGGAAGTGTATGTTGGAGATGGTGACTTTTGAATATCCTTATTGTGAATGTAGAAACTCTGCTCAGATCTACAAGAAAGTTTCATCGGTAAGTTTCGTAGACATTTTCACATAGTTTCCTCTACATTATATTGAACAAAACTTTACTTACTATGGTGAGTCTTTTTATTTTTAGGGTATAAAACCGGCTTCACTCTCTAAGGTTAAAGATCCGGAAGTAATGAAATTTATAGAAAAATGTGTATTACCAGCTTCTGAAAGGTTATCAGCTAAGGAGTTTCTAATGGATTCTTTTCTCCAAGTGAACGGTTTAGCTATGAACATCCCGTTGCTGCTTCCTGACATTGTAATGCCTGAAGAAGGCTCGTTTGGAGACCGTTGTCTTATGTCTGAAGGACCTCCAAACTCTCGGAATAGACCAATGTCGATGGATCTTGACGAGGACAATAACCTACCTATTGTTACGTGTACTTCAAGCAACAATTCAGGATCACAGTGTATTGAGGTCAGCAGGGCAAAGCGAGGCAACTTCTTTGTCCTCAAAGGTGAAGAGAATGATGAAAACTCTGTCTCGCTAATTCTTCGTATAGTCGATGAAAGTGGTAAGTGTTTTTTAGCTCTTAGTAATCATAGTTTATGTTTCTTTTGCGTGAACCAAACTTTGCTTTAGTTTTTGTTGCTTGTTCTGTGTGTGTAGGACGTGTAAGGAACATTCATTTCTTGTTCTATCAAGAAGGTGACACTGCTTCTAAGGTATCGAGTGAGATGGCTTGAATTAACACATCAAAACGTAAAGTTTATAGCAGAATTGATCGATATATTACTCGTCAATTTGTTACCGAGTTGGAAAACCGATGTCACGATCGATCATCTTATGCATCCACAAGGGAAGCAGAGTGAATCCGTGAGTCACTCCTTATCCTCGGATTATGTCCCACGATCCGATGACGAGGTAAACTCGACCGTAGTAGCAACAACAAGAGATCAAAAAGCAGAGGAACTTGGAAGCTTTCAGGAAGAAGATGAGAGGTTAAAAGTGGAGTTAGAGAAGATTGAAGAACTGTACAGTGAGGAAAAGGGAAGAAGCGAAAACGGAGACGAGAAAGAGATACTTTGAGAAGAAGGATATGCAACAAGTTGAGTAAAGTAAACAGAGAAACACAAGCATCGTCTCTGTTTTTCGCTTCCTCTGTTTTGCTTATTTGTGTTGTAACTTTTATGTAAGTTTAGTCAAAGGAAAAGGAAAAAAAATGTTTCCTTCAAGTGTAGAAATTTTCCTTCAGGACGAGTTTAGTTTTTTTTTTTTTCACGAATTAGGATTTATATAATCTATGCTCATCTAGTTTATAGCAGAAGAAAATATATATGCGAATATCATATCTTTATAAAAATCAAACGCAGAAGAAAAATATCAATGAAGGTTTGTTGATTAACCTTTGCAAATTCAATCAAGGCTAACCACATCGTGAAATTTAAAAAAAAAAAACAAATATTAGGTCAAAATATAAGAAAGAAGCTAAATCATTCAAAGTAGTCTACATTATATCATTCAAAAGCCCATTGGTTTTCTCGGAGAATCTCTGCTTCTTCCTCGGGTGTGAAATCGTTCTCGATGTTGAACATAGTGCGAATTTCTTGAGGAGTTTTACCTGTGATCAAATCAGCAACTGTTTGGCAAGCAAGATCAAGAAGGCTTTTGATGTTTAGACAATTAGCAGCCAATATAACATGAAATAGCGTGGGTTGATCCATATTTTTCATAAACTCAGCATCCCAATTCTTGAGCTCCGCAGAAGAGCCATTATCACCATCGACGACAACGTGTTTCTTGCAATACTCGATCACTTTGGTGAGGATATGGCTTGTGACGTTGGGAAGAGGGATTCCGTCACCGACACAGTCATCTTCAACCATGTGAGCTACGGTCTGCGACTGGAGAGCCACCGCTTCTTCAACCTCAAAGGTCTCGCCATCTGAGCTCTTCAACACAATCGTCTTTGAATTCGACATCGCTCCTTCTTTGTTGAGATTTGATGAAAACTAGGAATTAAATTACTTAATGATGAATGATACGAAGTTGTGAACCTAGGCAACTATATTTATAGGGTTTTGAGTCGGTTTCTTCATAGTCATAACATGATTAGGATATAGGAAATATATCCTAACATGGTTAGGAAATATGGAAATATATCATAACATGATTAGGAAATACATGGAAATGTTAAATACGACGTCGTTTCTGCTAAATCTGTCTGAGGTTAAAAAAGTTAAAACGATATTGGGTCCGTGTATGCAAGGCTTAATGACATTATGTGACACGTGGATTGTTTAAAAATCTAATAGTAGTTTAAATTCATTTGTTTTTTTATTCTCTATTGTTGAATATATTTGTTTGTTAGATTATTATGCATGTTAATATTTGAAAACATAATCATGAAAACAATATAAAAGAGAGTAAATAAAACATATTAGTATCTAAATAATTTAGTTTAAATAGTATTGAGATCTTTCGATCATTGTTTTATGTATTTTAGACATAGTTTTTTAAATACTGTACGAACTTATTCGATTTTGATAACTGTTTTTATGTATTTTAGACATCACAAATATCATCATTTCGTTAGACATTCCATTGATTGATTTTTACTTTTTCATCAATTTCGACTAAATATTAGTTTTATTAAATTAAAAAACGGTATTAACAATAAAATGAAGTATTAAACTATAATAATTTAGAGCAATATGATTTAAGTTATTTCTTATTGAATACTTATTTATAAAAACATTAGTATATGTTTAACTGATGATTCCATGATTTTTTAGTTAGAATCAAGAAGAAGGAAGATGTTAGACAATTTTGAAAGTTGTGAGAAAATTAGAGAAAAGTCGTTGATATTTATACTAAATTATAAAAAAATAGAAAACCATATAAACTTTTTTAAAACTTTTTTGTTATATTTTTTGTTTAAATTTTTTTGTTTTTTTTCATACGATATTTCATTAATTTTTAAATAGATTCCATCTTTGTTTCTTTTAACATTTTTGTTAGATTTTTTTTTTGTAAAATTTAGAAATATAAAAATAATAATCACTAGGAGATATAGTTCCATATTTGTTTTTTTTTTTCAAATTTTTTGTGGTTTTTTTTTAAAAGAAAAAACGTTTTGTTAGTGGCTGATATTTATACTAAACCATAGAAAAGCATATAAACTTTTTTTAAACTTTTTTGTTAGATTTTTTTTAAAATTTTTTTTTATTTTCATACGACATTTCATTAATTTTTAAATAGATTCCATTTTTGTTTCTTTTAACATTTTTGTTAGATTTTGTTTTGTAAAATTTAGAAATATAAAAAAATAAGAATCACTAAGAGATATAGTTCCATATTTGTTTTTTTTTTAAACTTTTTGTGGTTTTTAAAAAAAAAACGTTTTGTTAGTGGCTGATATTTATACTAAACCATAAGAAATCAAAAATCCTATAAACATAAGAAATCGTAAACACTATAATAATTAGCGATATTCTAGCATAAATTTTGTTAGATTTTAGTTAATATTTTAGTTAGATTTTTTTGTTTATTTCGAAAACATTAGAAATGGTAAATTTCTAGTTTTTTTTATAAAAAATATTTTTGTATTTTTATAGATTTTTTTGTTTATTTCAAAAACATTAGAAATGGTAAATTTCTAATTTTTTTTTTATAAAAACGTTTTTGGGTTTTTTTTTTTCTTAAATTTTGGTTTTATCTAATTTTAAAAACAGTTTGATTGAGTACGAAATTAAGCATCTTATCTTATCTTATCTTCTTATACTAATAAAAGTTGAAGCTATATGCTTCTAAGGGTGTCCACATAGGATTTAAAAGAGTAATTTTACTGGTCCACATCAGCATTTAAAAATAAGAAAAATTTACAAATTTTTAATATTATTGCTTAATAAGGAAATTAAGAAAGTTTATAAATTTTAATATGATTGCTAAATAAAAAAATTTTGTATAAATTTTTGATTGGTCCACCTCGACATTGAAAATTAAAAAGTTTCCAAATTCTATTATTGTTTTTAAAAATTATTAAAGATAAAGAAATAATACATAAAATTTTTATTAATAATAAAAACCCCAAAATAAATAATATTAAAATAAGAAACCATAAAATCTCCAAAGCTTGACCACCAAATTTGAGAAAAATGATAAATTCTAAACAATCCGAGAAATATGTCAAGTGATTGATACTCGACACTTTTGAAAAACGAAGCACTAAAAATAGAGAAAGAGGTTATGTCATTAAGACGAAGGAGACTGAGGTATCCAAGGAAGATTTTTGAAATAACATGACATTTGATGGGGTTTTAACAACATAACTTTAACCATAAAGGTAACAATTAACTGACCAAACAGCATCTGAAAACATTTGGTAAGCCTCAAAACAAAGAGGAGAGACTAATATCATGATACTTTTGAAAAACAAATCACTCAAAATAGAGAAATAAATTCTTTAGATGGTGTCCATATAAGATTTTAAAAGGTAATTTTATTGGTCCACATCAATATTCAAAATCAGAAAACTTTACAAATGCTTATATTATTGCTGAATAAGGAAATTAAGAAAGTTTACAAATTCTAATTATTGCCAAATAAAAAAATTATATATAAATTTTGTATTGGTCCACCTTAACATTGAAAATTAATTTTTTTTTCAAATTCCATTATTATTTTTCAAAATTATTAAAGATAAAGAAGTTATATATAAAATTTTTTGTTAATAATAAAAAACTAAAATAATAGTATTAAAATATAAAATTTTAAATTTAAATTAGATGTATACACACATATTTAGAGACTCTTATATTAGTATCCAAATTTTTGTCACATAACTATAATAATTTTTAAGTTTTTTTTCTGTGTGTGCAACCATTTCAAAAAAAAAAAAAAAATAGAGTTAGGTTTGACAAAAAAAGGAGTCATTACAGTAAAAAAACCAACTTGGCTAAACTATAAATTTAACTCTTAGCTAAATTACAAAGAATATAATGAAACGACATATAAACAAAGTCATTACAAGCTGCTTTAATATCGGAAAAAGACCCAAAAATCTCCAAAGCTTGGCCACCGAATTTGAGAAAAATGATAAATTTCAAGCAGTCCGAGAAACATGTCAAGTGATTGATACTCGACAATTTTTAAAAAACAAAGCACTGAAAATAGAGAAAGAGGTTTCGTCATTAAGACGAAGGAGATTGAGGTATTTGAGGAAGATTATTGAAATAACATGGCATCTGATACGGTTTTAATTATCAACCTAATATTAACCACAAAGGTAACAATTAGTGACCAAGCAACATCCAAATACATTCAGTAAGCCTCAAAACAAGGAAGTGAGACCAAAGTCATGACACTTTTGAAAAACGAAGTACTGAAAATAGAGAAAGAAGTTCTGTCATTAAGCCGAAGATTGAGGTATCCGAGGAAGATTTTTGAAATAACATGGCATCTGATGATGTTTTAACAGCCTCTAAAAATGTCCACATATGATATAAAAGTTCAATTTTATTGGTCCACATCAATATTTAAAACTAGAAAAATTATAAAAATTTAAAATTATGGTTAACAAAAAAATATATTTATAGAAAAATAAAAATCGAAGTTATATGCCTCTAAGGAAATCCACATAAGATTTAAAATGTCAATTTTATTAATATACATCAATAACTAAAATTTAAAAAATTCTAAATTATAAAATTATATTATTAATACAAAACAATATAGAAACAATTCTATTATGAATAACAGTTAAAGCTATATTAATACAAAACAAAACAATTCTATTATGAATAACAGTTAAAGCTATATTATTTTCAAGGCATCCACATCAGCATTTAAAAGTTAAATTTTATTCGTATATATCAAAATTGTAAATTTAAAAAAATTTCCTAATAATATTAAGAAAATAAATTAAAGAATAAAAAATCTCTAATAACAAAATAAAAACATAATATTAAAATCTTCATTATTACTGTTTAAATTATAAATTTAATTTATTATCTATAAAACTATATGCTATTTATACAAGTTTATGTTACTTGATTTTAAGGTTTTTCATGTAGAATTTTAAATAACTAATAATTATAATTTATATTAATTTTTTTCACATATGCAAAACATATTTTCACATAATCTCATGTAATATATTATGCAAAATGATCGAAAAAATTATATTTTGTATATTTGACTTGAATTGCAATAGATTAATGTAGAAGTTTTTAGTTTTGAATTGTTCAATTTGTTATTTCATTTTTCTAAATTTATATGTATTAAATTGTACCGACTACCTATTTAATTATAATTAAAAGAATTAAGAATGAATATGATAAAACTGAATATAATCATACAAAAATTATTGAAATAAATAAATATGATTTCTTAGTTGAAAAAAACAGATATAGCAAGAATAAAATTGAACATGATGAAAACAAAATCATTCTTATTAGAATAGATGATGTATAATCATTGAAAAATTATTTAAACGTTTACACAACCAATTGACAAAAATATATTTAATTCACAAATTTTTTTGTATTTTTTTCATTTATATTCAACTATTATTTTGGTTTCAAATTTAAAGTTGTTATTAATCTCAAAGTAAATATTTTATTTATTAGTTATTTTTTAAATTAATATAATAAAATAAATATTTGTATCGGTTAAACAAGAGAAAAAAAAGATTAAATTTTAAATTTTATTATTATTTTTCAAAAATACATATATAATTAGAAGAAAAGTGAAAATGATAAAAAAAATTATCTTCATGATTTAAGAAGTGAATGTATAATATTTTATCATCATGTCAATATTATGTTTAATAAGTACAATTTGATTAATTTAAAAAAATTTGGTTGATTTGGGTATATATATTAACTTAATAAATGTTTGACCAAATAATACGTTTTTGAAATATGACATACTGTATATAGATTTAAAACAAAATCGTTAAAACTTCAAAATTTACATAAAAATTATCATATTAACACCATAATATTTTTAATATATTATTAAATCATTAATATATAAAATTAATATCTTAATAAATATAATTGATTGCATATAATTTTTATTAACAAAATACCCACGCGTAGCGTGGGCGCAAAATCTAGTTTAACCATAATAATTTAGACCGGTTTGTTTTAAATTTTTTTGACACATCATCGGATGAAAACCAATTAAAAAATGACATGTAATTAAAAAATAGGGTTCAACGGTCTTTTTGCAGCTGAAACTTATTCTAGAGCTGACACGTAAATGAAAGGCGGTGAAACTCGCCGTGAGCGCGACAGGTAAGCAAATCACTACACAAATAAGTATATAGATTCCCTTTAGGATCAAACCTTCTTCATGACTCTGGTTGTATCATGTATATGTAGCGTGTGGTTGTGTATTAATAGCTTTGTATTGTAGATGACGTAGATGTGTGAATAAGGTAAAAAGAAAGCACATGTCTACCATTTTCGATTTTATAATGTTTCACAATTTCCTATTTCTATTTCATCTACTAGCTGAACTAACTGGATTTAGCTCGGTAAACTGGTCAAATACTAACTTAGCTGGCTAGCTAGATCTCAAGTCGGATGGGACTAAGATAGTTTTGGAACAGGGATGGGTGGATTGTAAGAAAAAGTTGGCATTCAAATCAATGGATCGACGCGTTTACTCAGTGCTCTGATCCCGGCTATCGCCTTTCACTCGGATCACCAACACCCTTGGTTGATCTATGAGAAGATGCAAACTCAACCATAGAAGATCAAGAAACAGAGAAACCAGGAAGCTTGGAGGAAGAAGAAGAAACAAAGGCTCTACTTGATTTGCTACATCTGATTCATAATTAATATGTCTCTGTTTCACATTACATTGTGTTTAGAATAAAAGCATGTGTGTAAACCCTAAAAATGGCTGATTAAACACTTATGATAATAAAACTATATCCAAGATAACAACCAAAGAAAGATTAAACATGTACACTATCGAGATTAGAGAGTCAATAATATAATTAATATACAATCTAAATGTACGAAGATTACATATAAGAAGTTGGCCAACTATTTTCTTTAAACTAGAAGTTAGTCAACTTAAATCCTATTTTCACTATTTTAATCAAAGTTAGAAGGTGATGAGTCCATAACGGTCATAGCTCAAATGATCAGCACTTGAGAGCATCTCTTTAGAGGAATCTGTATGAATTCCTTATTTGAAAAGCTTGGAGTAGCAAAGAATCTATGGGCGATAAACTTTGACCTAGAAGACTTGTTAACCACGAGGAGATCGAAGGGACAGTAGAAGTAGTTGTCATCATGTTCAAGTTCATATCGACAAGACCGGTACATGCATTACTGCTTATGTTGTCTGCTAAGTAATTACCGTTCTGCGACTGGATATGGCTGAAATGATTATTATCGATAAAATTTGTGGATGAAAGACTCTGGAGCTCGATATCTCCAAACTCGTTGTTGGCCATTGATGAGTTTGCTTTACATGGTTCAAAAGATGGTTGAGAAGATTTTGGTTGCTCTTGTGGCCTTTTTGCTGCTACATTTTTCTTGAAAATTCTACATACCACCCATTCCTCCTGAAATTTAAAGATATGCGTCATTAAAGACCAAAACAAGGGAGTTAACCGGACCAGCTTGATTCGGCCTAAAACATTTTTCAGCCTTGGAGACTGTCTAGCCATTGAGTTTATTTAGGTTATAACTGAATAAACTTGCTAATTTTCTAATGCTTGCATGATTTATTAAGTTTTCAAAAAAGGGAAAAATTAAAGGGAAATCGACAATTAAAACTTTATGACCATACAAAAAATATTATGGTATGAGTTAGTTTCTCTTGGACGCACAGAACCAAGCCTAATTAAAATCTAAAATTTTCGAGGGCTAAAAATGCAAGAGTAATTTTCATTTAAGAGTTGGACAAACAGAATAATGAACAGCGATCCAAATCCTATTTATTTTTTCTTTATGAATGCTTTTCCTTTATTAATAAAATAAATAGAAATTGAACGGGGAGGTAAAACAGCAAGCCAAACCTTTGAAAACAACATTTTTTATTGAAACAAAATCCAAAATACAACCATACTAAAGTGATCATAATAGTTAGTAGCTACATTTTGAAAAAAAAAAAGGTATATAGAAACTTAATGTGAAATCAAAAGCCAAACTAAAATAACAAAACTTACATCCAGATTAAACACATTGAACCTTAGTTATTCGAATTGGATACAGATAGCTCCGTCTAAAACTTTTTACACCAAGAGATACACTTAACTAATAATAGTAAAGCTGCGTGTATACGTATGTGAATGTGAGCGTCTATAAACGTGTATGTATTACCTTGGTGGGTTTGAAGGGTTGCTTGTTCTCAAGCCTATATTCATGCATTACCCAATTACTCTTCTCGCCCTTTGGAGCTCTTCCTTTGTAGAAAACTAGGGTTTTCTTCATCCCTACTAGAAGTCCGGTTCGATATATCTCTTTATCTTTACCGGTGGTCTTCCAATAACCGGCTTCAGTTGCCCGGTTCGTCCTCAAACCGGCTGGATGTTTTCGGTCCCTTAAGTTAAAGAAGTACCATTCTTTCTCTCCCATTGAAGCCTTTGCTGCACGCACGAAATTAATTTTCATACAGATTTTGTTAGCTGCCGTTTTCATGTGTTGGTTTTATAAATCCTATCATAAAATATCTACGTATGTCCAATATACCTACCATACAGTATAATAGCTATATTAAAGATGTTAATTATCATGCTGTCTACGGAAATAGATGACAGATATATAGTCTTACGTGTTTGGTAGGCTAACATATACAGAAATTATGCTGTCTACTCTACATAAATATGTATATACGCACATAGTAATATGACGTGAATTAGTATGCTCCAAAGAAAAAAAAGAATCAGTATGCTGCGAAGTGCGAACGATCAAAAATTATATAGCAATAGACTAACAGTAACATATGAAAAAATCAGAAATATTATCGATATTCTTGCACATGTATTGGCAAACAAAATAGGAACAATAATAAAACATGTGAACATCAATTAATATATATAATATAGGAGAAAAGCAATACACTAACATGGTAAGTATTAACCTGGTAAATCCCAAGGTTCAGACTTGTTGAGATCAATGTCGATGATAGCTTTAGCCGTGAATCTGACATCCAAGACTTTCTGAGATAGATAATGAGTGATTAGCTCTTCATCTGTGGGATGAAATCTGAATCCTGCAGGAAGACTTTCCTCCATTGATTTTTTTTCCTCCAAATATAAATTCAAATATAATTATTTGCAGCAAATGAAATGATCTTAAATTAAAAAAAAAATTAGTTTTTCTCCTCTTTCTCTCGTTCTACCTCTCTCTCTCTCTTGAGGATGAAGAAAGAGAATACAGAAAAGAATGAGAGATTTAGATAAGACTCATTCGTAACTTAGATGAGGTAAGTTATATACTGTATATATATATATATGTATGTATATATACATATATACTAGCATGTATATATAAGCAGATATTGATTGTAATACAAATCTCGAAGGAGAAGATGGTGCTATTATTTTACTAATGATAGGTTTTAAATCCTTATAAACCACCATAGCATGTCAGTCTCTGATTAATAAGAACAGAAGTGGAAGCGTACCTTTGGATCCATGATTTATGTTTTGAATTTGGCTATGGTTCTTCCATAACAAACCCTGAATGGTTGTAGGTCTCTGTTGATGGGATGCAGAGAATTTTCTGTATTTCTCGTTAGGGTTGCTGCGGGGACCATAACCTCTCTATTTATATAGAGAATAATTTCTAATTCGGCCCGTCATCAAATTAAAAATTACTGAGTATATCCTCACATTAATTTTTCATAACACTTATGCCCCATTAGTCTTTTCTTTAATACCAAAGTGACCACATAAGTTTTGACTACTTTAAATAATGACCCTAACACATTGATTATACATGTGTGACCCCAAATAATTCTTACAATCTCCCACTGGGTCACATGTGTATCTGAAAATGTGATAGACTTTATGAGCTCAAAATTGTCATTATATATCAGGGCATAAACAATCACGTCCATTAACTATAGCAACATAGGATCATGGCGGCCTTCGTTATAGCAATCATAACTAAACCTTCCATGGTCACTGAAATCAATATAGTCAAATGACAGAGATCAATTATGAAAAGTGAAGCATGAAAATCACATGAAAAGTGATCAATACATGTCGATTTTCAACTGGTCCTTCTTTATTGAGATCTTTTAAATTTATTGCCCAAAGTGTAAACTGTAAAACTTTATTTCTGATCAGAATAAAATGTGCTGAAACACAACCAAAACATAGAACCCAAAAACAAATGACAAACTCCCACTAAACCAAATGACCATCAAACACTGAAACACCCATTCGAGCAGTATGCTCATGAAAGACCTTGGGTGGAATACCTTTTGTAAGAGGATCAGCAATCATGGAGTTTGTCCCTAAGTGTTCTATAGAAATCTCTCCACTTTGTACTCTCTCCTGAACAACCAGGAACTTAATTTCGATAAACTTGGACTTTGTCGCACTCCTATTTTTGTTGGAGTACAAAACAGCTGATTTATTGTCACAATATATCTTTAGTGGTCTTTCAATTTCTTCAAGAATTCGCAGCCTTGTGACAAAATTCTTTAGCCAAAGTCCCTGATTGGATGCCTCAAAAACTGCTACAAATTCTGCCGCCATTGTGGAGGAAGCTACAAGTGATTGTTTTGCACTTCGTCATGCAATAGCTCCACCAGCCAACAGAAACACATAGCCTGAAGTGGACTTTTTACTATCTTGACATCCAGCAAAATCAGAATCAGAATACCCAATGACCTCCAAATGATCTGATCTCTGATATTTGAGCATAAAGTCCTTTGTTCTTTGCAGGTACCTCATGACCCTTTTGGCTGCTTTCCAATGGTCCAAACCTGGAGTACTTAAGTATCTGCCCAAAACTCCAACAATGTACGCTAAATCTGGACGCGTACAAACCTGAGCATACATCAGACTTCCTACTGCAGATGCATAAGGAATCTTTTGCATTTCCTGAATTTCCAAATTTCCTTTAGGGCACTGACTGAGAGAGAATTTATCTCCTTTAGCGACTGGGGTATCACTCGGTTTGCAATCCTGCATGCCAAATCTCTTGAGTATTTTATCGATATAGCTCTTTTGTGATAATCCAAGAATACCTCGAGATCTATCTCGATGAATCTGGATCCCTAATACAAAAGATGCTTCACCAAGATCTTTCATCGCAAAATTGTCCTTAAGAAATCTCTTGGTCTCATGCAACATGCCTATATCGTTGGTAGCCAGAAGTATGTCATCAACATACAATACCAAGAAAATACACTTACTCCCACTGAACTTTTGATACACACAATCTTCAACCAAATTCACCTCAAAACCAAAGGAGGTGATTACCTCATGAAATTTGTGGTACCATTGACGAGAAGCCTGTTTTAGCCCATAGATGGATTTCTTTAGTTTGCAGACCATTTTCTTTGAATCACCCATTACAAAGTTTTCTGGTTGCTCCATATAAATCGTCTCATCAATGTTTCCATTGAGAAACGCTGTCTTGACATCCATCTGATGAAGCTCTAAATCATAATGTGCAACAAGAGCCATGATTGTCCTAAAAGAATCCTTTGAAGAAACTGGAGAAAAGGTTTCTTTGTAGTCAATCCCTTCTTTCTGAGTATATCCTTTAGCCACTAGACGAGCCTTATACCTCTCGATATTACCACTTGAGTCCAATTTGGTTTTAAATATCCATTTGCAACCAATTGGTTTCTTTCCTTCTGGTAACTCGACGAGGTCCCAAACTTTGTTGTCTAGCATTGACTGATACTCTTCTTCAGAAGCTTTAACCCACTTATCTGATTTGGAACTACCCATTGCCTCACGGAAGTTGATAGGATCATCTTCCAACTGGGTTTGATTTTCCTCTTGTTCCATAAGAAACACTATGTAATCATCCGGAATAGCGCTTCTTCTTTCTCTAGTGGATCGCCGCAAAGGCACTTGTTCTTGTTGCACCACTTCTTGAGGATCTTGAATTTGACCTTCATGTTCGATAACATCGTCATCTTCATTTGGAGGAAGTACTTCTGTATCAACTTGGGGTTCCAAATTTGCATTGTCAAAAGCAACTATATGAATCGGATTAGAAACTGGAACCGATTCTTCCTCAAAGATGATGTCCTTAACTTTATTTCTCCCCCCAAAATCAATATCCTCAAAGAACGTGGCTGTTCCCGTCTCAAAAATAATTTTCTGTATGGGATCATAAAACTTATAGCCCCTAGATCGCTCCGAATAACCAACAAAGTAACTGCTCACAGTTCTGGAGTCCAATTTCTTTTCATATGGCTTGTAAGGCCTTGCCTCAGCTGGACATTCCCAAATGTGCAAATGCTTCAGACTAGGTTTTCTACCAGTCCAAAGCTCATAAGGTGTCTTTGCAGTTGCTTTAGTTGGTACTCTATTAAGAATGTAAGCTGCAGTCTTTAGTGCCTCTCCCCAGAGTGATTCAGGCAAGGTGGAATGACAAATCATACTCCTTACCATGTCCTTAAGAGTGCGATTGCGTCTCTCAGATACACCATTCATACTGGGAGACCCAGGCATAGTGTACTGAGGAACAATTCCACACTCCTCTAGGTATCTAGCAAATGGTCCTGGACGTTGTTCACCTGAACCGTCATACCGACCGTAATATTCTCCACCACGATCAGATTTGACAGACTTTATCCTTCGCTCAAGTTGGTTCTCAACTTCAGCCTTAAACTTCTTGAACACGTCTATAGACTCTGACTTTTCATGAATAAGAAATAAGTATGCATATCGAGAATAATCATCAATGAATGATATAAAGTATTGTTGACCGTTCCAAGAAGCCGTAGGGAATGGTCCACAAATTTCTGTATGTATCAACTCAAGGACTTCCGTAGCTCTATATGCACCTAATTTCTTCTGTTTAGTCTGTTTTCCTTTAATGCAATCCACACAGACGTCACAATTTGTGAAGTCAATAGAACTCAATATACCATCTGACACAAGTCGCTCAATTCTATTTCTAGAAATGTGACCTAAGCGTTTGTGCCACAGAGTTCCTGAACTTGCATTTTCAAACTTTCGTTTAGTACCCCTTGATTCAACACTTAAACTTTCATCATGAGAAGTTAAAGCGTCAAGCATATAAAGACCGTGCTTTTTCATAAGTGTACCAGTTCCAATTAAAATTGAATTTAAAGACAAAGTAGCTTTTCCATGCTCAGTGAGACAAGAATAACCAGATATGTCTAAATAAGAACCGGAAACCAAATTCTGTCTAAAAGACGGTACAACAAAAGTGTCTTTCAAATCCAAAAATTGACCAGTACTGAAAAACAATCTAAAATGCCCAATTGCCTCCATATCCACCGCAAAACCATCAGCCACATGAATGCGTCTTTCAGCTTCAGTTGGTTCTCGGTAGCTCAGGCAACCCTGTAACGAAACACTGATGTTAGTAGTTGCACCTGAGTCTAACCACCAAGTGTTTCTGGGTACTTCAATTAAGTTTACTTCAGAACAGACCATAGCAAGGAACATACCTTTCTTACCACGCCAAGCATGATACTTTTGGCAGTCCTTCTTCATGTGTCCAGTTTTCTTACAAAAGAAGCAGGTATCTTCATCCTTAGTCTGCTTCTTTTGAGATGGACCCTTAGCAGCATCATTCTTAACAACCTCAATTTTCCTTCTTTTGCCCTGACCCTTAGAGGTGTTAACCATATGAGCACTCTCAGACCTTTCTTGTTTCATCCTATCCTCCTCATTCACACAATATGAAATAAGCTCATTAAGAGCCCATTTCTCCTTACGTGTGTTGTAACTGGATTTCAACTGATTGAAATGAGGAGGAAGGGAGTTCAAGACAAAATGTATGAGCACTTCTTCTGGAAGCTCAATCTTGAGAGTCTTGAGTTTTGAAACAATGTTGGACATTTCCAAAATGTACTCCCTTATGTTTCCTTTGCTGTGATACCTCATGGTACTAAAGCGATACAGTAGCGAACTTATTTCTGCCTTATCGCTACTCGCAAAACGCAAGTCCATCTCAGCAAGGAACTGTTTGAGATCAGAGATCTCCTCATTACCTCTAAAGGTTTCTGGAATGGTGTCCAAAATGATCATTAAACCAATGCGATTAGAACGTTCCCACTTCTCATGAACTGCCTTATACTCAGCAGTGCTGGTATCTGTAGGAGAAGCAGGTTGTTCCATCCTTAACGCAAGGTCAAGATCCATACACCCTAAAACAATCTTAACTTTACTCTTCCATTCCTTATAGTTGGAACCAGTAAGTGTTGGAATTGAACTTAAGTTTGCAGATACTACAGTAAAATTTGCTGCAAAATTGAACAATCTTTATTAGTAATTTACTACTAAACCTAATAAAATCAATAAATAAAAATAAACAATTGTACAACCCATCTCAAGATATCAAGTGCAACATTAATATCAAGTCTTTGGACAGTAATATTAACTGCTAGTGATACTCTTGTTGTAACAATCAAACACTGACAATAATGCATGATAAACAATAAACCTATCTTTGGATCCATTTATCATTCACATGTTTATTCCTAATAATCATCACGTGTCTATTATCACAGGTATGTATGTTATTCGGCCAAATACAAAACCTACCTTTGGGTCGATTTATTATTCACATGAATATACATACACACATAACATTTAATATTATCCATGAAAAAATATCCACAATAGAGGTTACTTTGGCAACGTATTGCATCAATTAATCCACTTTAAATATTAAACTTGTACAATCAAAAAAAAAATTATTGATTAGAGATTTAATTATATTCATGCTCATACGTATAACATAAAGTCTGACGGCGAAATATGCACAAATAAGCTCAAGTCGCAGTGGTCAAAGAGAGGAAGGAAAAGCATCTGTAAGTCTCCGGATGCAGGGTTCGATGCCCCCCTGGTTACAGTTTTTCAAAGCCTTTTCCAACTTACTGGGCTTTGACGGCCCAAAACCTTTTTTATATATATATGGGCCACCGAAAAAACTTGAAAAAGCCCAAAACGAAAACTGAATTAATGAAACGATGAGTTTCATTCAATTAAACCTTTCTTCAACCTAAGTTGTTTTCATCACTAAAACCCTAATGATAAAACACCACAGCCGCCATGAAAGAAATGCAGATCGAAAGTTGCTCCAAAATTTTTCGAATTTATACCAAAGTTCGAAAATTCTGACCTTATGAGCATTCAAAACTTTTTACCGAAATATTGTATATTCGAAAAAGTGCTCCATAAAAATTCCGAAAAAAAAAAAAATTTCCAGAAAAACATAACTGAGTGAGCAATATAATATAGATCCGATTTTCACAACTTAAATCTAAATAAGCAAAATCATCTAGATCTATCATAAAAAGCTTAAACCACAGATTCCAGAATACTTATTCAGTCAAAAACTTTAGAGAAAAATTAGATTTAACAATCCTAATTTTTCACCAAATAATAAATCCGAATTTATTCATAAAATAATCTTATTATCAAACAGAAACTGAACATGGCTCTGATACCAATTGATAGGTTTTAAATCCTTATAAACCACCATAGCATGTCAGTCTCTGATTAATAAGAACAGAAGCGGAAGCGTACCTTTGGATCCATGATTTATGCTTTGAATTTGGATCCATGATTTATGCTTTGAATTTGGCTATGATTCTTCCACAACAAACCCTGAATGGCTGTAGATCTCTGTTGATGGGATGCAGAGAATTTTCTGTATTTCTCGTTAGGGTTGCTGCGGGGACCATAACCTCTCTATTTATATAGAGAATAATTTTTAATTCGCCCCGTCATCAAATTAGAAATTACTGAGTGTATCCTCACATTAATTTTTCATAACACTTATGCCCCATTAGTATTTTCTTTAATACCAAAGTGACCATATAAGTTTTGACTACTTTAAATAATGATCCTAACACATTGATTATACATGTGTAACCCCAAATAATTCTTACAACTATGGCCATACATATAATTACTCTCATGTACGCGTATATGAGTCTGAGTATCTATATAAAATTTTCATGCATTGCCAAAAGAATGGATTAGAAAAGAAAATAGGTCAGTTTATGTTGGATATATGCTAAACCATCCCTAAATAAATTATTTAAGTCGAAAGTGGTAGAGTCGTATTTTGATTAAATTAGTAATAACTAAAACACTATCTCTATTATAAGTATTGACCATTTGTCATATTTGTATGCTTAGTTGGAAGTATGATTCGGGAAGAAAAAAAGTTTGAAGTATAATTAAGTACTTATTTGCATCTCGACGTATATTTTGTACATCATATAATAGTTTAATGTTTTGTAACAGTGCCGATATATTTTATTATAATCTAAGTTCAAATTATATATATACTAATATACACATATACAAATGAGAAAATTGGCTAAATGGATAGTTTTAAGTTTTTAATTTCCTGAAAGGGTGTCAATAACTATCTTATCTTCCTAAGTTTAAGTTATTTAAGTTGTTATGTCATTATAATTAATTAAATAAAACAAATGGAGAGAGAGAAAACAAAAGAAAAGAAAAGAGATATGTAAGAAAATATAAGAAAAGCAGATTTTTATTAAAAAGATATTATTTTTTCTTTTCTTTTTTATTTTTTTATTCTTTCTCCTATAATTCATTTATTTTTATACATCATTTTAAAAATAAAATATATAATAATATATATCTTAAAAAATATATAGATGTTTTGCTACACATTTTAAATTTTGAATTTTTTAAATGGACAAAATTTTAATTTTCTCTAATATTTAAGTTATGTATCCATTAGTTATGTATAATTCAGTCATATGTACTTCAGTTTTATATAAATTTATATACATATGGTATGATTGAAGGTATTAACTTGATTTTTAATTGAAAATATTAATTTGACTTTCAATCAAAGGTATTCACCTGACTGGTGTACACCAGATTGTATACTTGATAGTTGTACACCAAATGGTGAATATCTGATAAGTGTACATCAAATGTTGAATATTTTTGAGTGAATACCTTATAGTTGTACACTGCATAGCGAAAACTTTATAGTTGTACATCAAATATAGTATACTTTAGAGTGAATATCTTCTGGTGTACACCAAATGGTGAATACCTTCATGTGTACACCAAATAAATGAATACCAAATGGTGAATATCTTCGTGTGTACACCAAATCATGAATATCTTGGGATGAATACTTTCATGTGAATACCTTCGAGCGAATATCTGATAGTTGTACACCAAAATGGTGAATACTTTTGAGTAAATACTTTTGAGTGTACACCTAATGGTGTATGATGCAAAAAAAAACAAATATTTTCCGTTTTAAAAAAATTCAAATTTCAATATATGTTAAAAAAATCTTTATATTTTATATATATATATATAAAAAATAATTAAATGTTTTCATTATTATGAATAATGTACAATAATCTATTCAAAGAAAAAAGATAATATAAAAAAGAAAAAATAATAATATTTAAATACATATTTTTTTCCCATCTCTCACATTCTCTCTCACGCACTCTCTCTCACGCTCTCTATCTCCTGCTTTTGTCTAATAAGGGCTGTATTGTCATTTAAAATTTGTCACTCTTCAAAAACTACCAGATTTACATGTGAATCCACAAACACACCCTTTTAGCCAGTTAAAAAACTTAAAACTATCCTATTTGCCAATAAACTCTATACATATATTTTTGGGTCAGTGTGGCTGAGTTGTAGACGATGGAGAAAACATGTAAATGTACTTTAGCAAAAAAAAAAAAAAAATTTGTAAATGTGCACACTTTATGAATCGTTGATATATGTTTTTATGTTATATGAAAGTCAATGTTCCTTCTAGATTACATTATATGTAATAACAATAGTTCCTAATAATATAATAAAGACAAATTATGCTGTAAAAAAAAAACAATACTAAAGGTGTATGAGATACTAGTCCAACCACCTTTACCCATTTCTACCCACCAAGAAACCCTAATGACAGCATGGATTCTTCTTCATTCCTTTGACCCTTAGTCCATTGACACTTGTCTTTCTCCACATCTCACTAGTCTATCATTTACAAGCTATTATCAAACACACACAAATATCATCTATCTAGCGTAAAATTGGTTTTAGACATATTTTCCTAGTGCCGAAAAAAAAGAAAAAGAACAGATTATTGTTCAAGTTATTTAAACAAAATTCATTAGAGCCTAAGATTCAATATAAATTTCTTATTCTTAGCCTCTTGAGCTATGAAAGCATTTTCATCGAAATTTGGGTACGGGGTACGTGAAGTTTCAAAGAATCTACTTGGTACGCTTACCGAAGTTTCAAAGAATCTAGTTGATGATATGATGTGGTCTAGAATTGTTTAGGTTGTAATAATTTGACCCGAAAAAATAGCTGGGAACATCAATTTACGTCGGTCATATCATTGACTAACCAAAATAAAATTAAAAAGGTAAGATCGGATTTTGCTAATTTAATTAGTTTTTTTTGTCAACATTAGGTGTAATGTTTTTTCTTATGACCACCTAGGATTCTTTTTCTTTATTTGTATGAAATTCATAGATAAAAAAGTTAGTCAAAAACTAAATTCAATGGAATAAATATTTTGTTACTAAATTTTTATTTTTTTTATTTATTTTTTTGTTACAAAATTTAAATTTAACCATCGTAAAACACATGTCTAAACCCAGTCAAAATCTTAACTGCACAGAACCCATTAAGCAATTTGGACAGTTTTGCCCCATAATGTCTTTCCTTCATTAGAACTGACAATTTCAATTGCAGATCTTATCGCAGTTCATACCTTCGATCAATAGAATTCGTTCCGGCTGGTCCGAACTTAAAATTCGTCGGATCACCATGGCTGAATAAGTGTCCATGGATGACACACTCTAACTCAGCTAAACCCATTAGCACCTGAATATTTTGCTACTCCTTCTGTCAAACAATATGCGATCGTCCACACCAGTTTGTCACCGCTACTGATAGTGATACCACGAAGACGGCTACTTCGATCAAACTAAGAAAACAAATTGAAATTATTTCATATTGGTAACGATGTTTGCTACAAGAAATATTCTCAGATTTGCCTCGATCGTCTTAATACGACGATCAGTTACTATAGTTTATTTACGATTGTAAATTCGTCATATATGCTGATTTATCTTACCTGTATATGCATAAGACTACATCTAAATGATGAACATTGATTAGTTCATTATATTATTTTCTTAGGTTTGGGACTAAGTATTGATGAGCATTGATAGTTCCCTCTACTCAAATACAACACCATACTTAAAACCCGATCCAATTAATAAACCCATATAAACTTTTTTCATTACATGCTTAAAAGTAATGTATCCATAATAGAACATATAGTTAATAATTACTGATAATAATCAAAATATATTATTTTAGTATAGCCATAGAACCTTCTTGGCTACGTGACCTTTTTGGCTTGATTAGTTAATAAGGCCAAGATTAATTAAGAAATAGTTAATGAAATTACCATATGATGAGTGGTTAATAAAATCTTACCAACCCACAGAAATATGTGTATCCATACATGAAATGATATAGCCATACTTAACGTAAAAATTGGTTTGGAGCATTTTCCAGACCAGAGTTTGGTATTGTATATATATAGAATCAATGTCAATCCTACCATTAGAACAACTTTCAAGTGATTCACTTGCTCTTCTTACTTTTCATTCTTGTTCTCTTCCTCCTTTTTCAGCTTTTTAGAATCACACAATCCTAATTTTTCTTTCTATGAGAAGTTACATTTATTCGAATAAACCCAATATTGAATACTATTATAACTGAACTGTGCATTTGTGTCCAGTTACTATAAAACTACTTTGAACTGGTCATACCCTGCAATTTGCATATTATTTAAACTAATTAGAGGGTGATATTAATAAAAAGAGAAAACGTTAAGCCAACGGTAAGAAGACGAAACTCCACCTTATTGTTTAATTCAAAATTATGCAATTGGAGTTCACGATAAATTTTATTTTAAAAGTGGTGAAACATGAAATTCCGTATGTGTAAGGTCAAATTCTTTTTGTCAATATGAACGGGGGGAAATAGTCTTCAACGTTCAACCTAATCATTTTAAAAGTATATACCGATCTGATATATAAACTTGGGGGAAAAAAATGAAAAAAAAATATAATTGGAATATTTTTTTGGAGTAAAATTGGAATTATAAGTTGAAAGAATTACTCTATTTTACAGTAAAAACTAGATTTTACCCGATACATCCGCACAAAATTTTTTTTTTTAATAAATTTGTAATGTAATTTATTTATATTTTTTTATACATATAATTTTTTGTAATAAGTGATAAAGATTTTTTTTGTTTAGATATATTTTTAAAAAATTGTTTTAGTATTATTATGACCATGATCATAAAAACATAATTTTAACACAATCATTCTTTAATAAAAAAATAACTGCTATTATAAAAACATATTTCTAACTCGCTCATTATATTAATCTGAAAATGATTGTGGTTATGAAATAATAATTCTAACCCGCCTATTCATATAGCCATATAATATAAATATTTATTAATTTTGATATAATTTTGTTCTTAATATATTGCATGTTTTCATAATCTAACCCGCATAAGATTATAATTAGAAGAAAAAAAAAACAACCCCATCAAATTACCATATAATATTAATATTTATCATTTTTCAATATGTGAAATTTTAATCTGATTGAATATGATTAAAAAATATAATAAGATATTTTTTAATCATATGTGTTATTATAAAATATAATATGATTAAATTAAATCTAACCTATATTTAAAGGAATTTAAAGTAATTTAAATTAATATCTATTTTAAAGAATTTAATTAATTACAAAAATAAATAATTTGAATTTTAAATTAAATATAAGCTATATTTAAGGAATCGTAGTTATCTAAATTAATATCAAACTTTTAAAATTAAATTTATATATAAAATAAAATAATTAAAAAAAAACTTTGGGAATGTTTGGAAGCAAACACTAAAAATGCTTCTGTTTTAATATAATATATAGAAGTGCAGTAATGGTTGGAGGCATTAATAAATCAAACTCAAATTTGATTGTTGATTATAATATTTATGAGGTGTAGGGTTGGAATTATTATCCGGTATCCGGTATCCAGTATCCGATCCGGTATCCGATCCTATCCGATCCGTAAAAACTGAATATCCGTGTAGTTCAGATCCGAATCCGGATAGTGAAATTAAGTATTCGTTTATTTCGGATACGGATCCGGATAATAAAAATTTTTGAAACCGGATATCCGTTATCCGTTTGTTAAATATTTAATTATTTTTAATAATATTTATTCATTTTTTAAAATTAACTTTAGAATTGTTTTTGGTTTAACTCCTTTACATATGATTGAAATTCATATTGTGTAATAGTTTTTTATTTTAAATTGTGAGATAAGAACATAAAAACGGATAGCATATGGAAATGAAGATAAATTAACTTCTCTATTACTATTTTCTCTTTTGTTATGTAAACTTTTAAACTTTATGCTATTTGAATGTTACTTGAATGTTTTTTAGTTTTTGTTATTTGTAACTTGCTATGATGATACATTTTAATTATCTATGTTATTTTATTTTAATTTTTAAAAATTAAATTTTTTTTTTAAATCAACGAAACCGGATATCCGGTCGGATATCCGTAAATATTCGGTTCAAACCGAATATCCTGTCTCCGGATCCGGATAGTAAAACTGATTATCCGGTGGATCCGGATCCGGATCCGGATACCTTGAAAAATCTGGATATCCGGCTCCGTTCCAGGCCTAGGTGGAATTATTATCTGGTATCCGGTATCTGGTATCCGATCCGGTATCCGATCCTATCCGATCCGTAAAAACCGAATATCCGTGTAGTTCGGATCCAAATCCGGATAGTGAAATTAAGTATTCGTTTATTTCAGATACGAATCCGGATAATAGAAAATTTTGAAACCGGATATCCGTTATCCGTTTGTTAAATATTTATTTATTTTTAATAATATTTATTCATTTTTTAAAATTAACTTTAGAATTGTTTTTGGTTTAACTCCTTTACATATGATCGAAATTCATATTGTGTGATAATTTTCTATTTTAAATTGTGAGATAAGAACATAAAAACGGATAGCATATGGAAATGAAGATAAATTAACTTCTCAATTACTATTTTCTCGTCTGTTATGTAAACTTTTAAATTTTATGTTATTTGAATGTTACTTGAATGTTTTTTAGTTTTTGTTATTTGTAACTTGCTATGATGATACATTTTAATTATTTATGTTATTTTATTTTAATTTTTAAAAATTAAAGATTTTTTTTAAATCAACGAAACCGAATATCCGGTCGGATATCCGTAAATATTCGATTCAAACCAAATATCCGGTCTCCGGATATCCGGAGTTTTCGGATCCGGATCCGGATAGTAAAACTGATTATCCGGTGGATCTGAATCCGGATCTGGATACCTTGGATATCCGGCTCCGTTCCAGGGTAATGAGGTGTATATATTTGAAAATCCAAATTAGATGCATACAGTATTTAAATTCAATTGTGCTAGTTCGTTCATAAATTAACCCATTTGTTGTGAAGCCCATTATAGAGAATTAAAGGCCCAATAAGACCACAAAACCATAAAACTACCGAATCAAAAGCTAATTGCAGGAGAAAGGAACAACAAAACAAATAAATCAATGGGGAGGAAGAAGGGATTGCCGGAGTTCGAAGAGACGGCGCCGGATGGCTTCGATCCGGAGAACCCGTACAAGGATCCGGTGGCGATGGTGGAGATGAGAGAACACATAGTTCGTGAGAAGTGGATCCATATCGAAAAGGCTAAGATCTTGCGCGAGAAGGTCAAATGGTGTTACCGCGTCGAAGGCGTTAACCATTACCAGAAGTGTCGCCACCTCGTCCAGCAGTATCTCGACGCTACTCGCGGCGTCGGATGGGGCAAAGACCACCGTCCTATCTCTCTCCACGGTTAGCTTTTTTTTTCTCCGACCTTCTTTGAATATCAGGTGGTAAATTGCTTAATCGAGAATCCTTAGGGGTTTTTGTTTTTTCTTAATCGAATAGTGTTACGATGAATTGGTCTTCTTATCTGTGAAATTTGAGCTCAATTAATGCTTAGTGTCTTGAGTGTTGAATGCAATGTGGAGATTGATCTTCTTTTGCTTGATGTCAATTGAAATTTTTCTGGTTTATTGGTTTTTTTTCAAACCAGGTCCTAAACCGGAGGCTGTTGAAGCTGAATAATGTTTGTGCCCCTTCTGATTGATCTTCGGTAAGTAGCTGTTGTTAAGATCTGGTTTGTATTGCTAGAAGCACTTGAATCAATTGTAGATTTCTTGTTAATAAACTGAAGAAGAAGAAGAAGAGAATTAGACATTTTAGAATTTCTTGTTTTTGAGTATTTTACTAGTTTTTCAAGAGAAAGGAATGTCTTTTAACTGGACCTGTTATATGAATCGGTTTGTTGAGTAGATAAAAACCTGAACTGTTGAATATGAATTGATCATATTTTTAGAGTGGCTTAGCTTTGGGGAAAATGGAGACGCATGTGGATGATTGTTGATATCGATCCGGTTGCAATCACGGAGCTTAAAATTAGTCATATTTGAATTTTCTTTGGTGATTTAAGGGATGGGACATGTTTTGGACTGTAATAAATGAATTGATAGATCTTGGTGTGATTCTCAGTTTTTGGAACACTTGGGGACATATTGTTGGTTATAGATACCAATCCGGTTCGCATTCGTGTCCATCTTTACTCTGCAATAGAGTTAAACCTAGTCACGGATTTTCATTGATGAATTGAAGAGATGGGACATGTTTTGGACTGGATTGGGTTTCAAGCATTTTGATTTTTGATTGGTGAGAACTTGTACAAAAAAGTTTCACTAGGATTATGGCCTATTCTCAAATTCTCTCAATTCAAATTTGGATTGATGATTTTTTAGTTGGTTCAGAGATTTTAAAAATTTCTTCTTGCTCAAATGAAACAGGTCAGTGAGAGAGCTTTGATTATACCGGACATAAATGGAGTCTCTGTCGCAAGTTAATGGCTCTCCATGAAGGTTCTTGCTTGATTTATGCATTTTTGTTTCCGCTAAACAAATTTGCTAATTGGACTAATTGCTTCCAATTAGTTAAGCTTAGCCTCGGGGGTTTTAAATAATTTCCAATGTACATTGAGTCCCGGTTTCTCGAAATAATGAAATTCTAAACTACCTTTTACTAAGCCAATGTAGCCTCTTCGATCTTATTTTGATTTATGACTTGTTTGTTACGTGTGTTTATGCTTGCAAAATAAATCTTTAGTGAGACCGTATCTTATGAAACTATAAGAGTTAATTATGTTCACCAAGAGTAATTGTAAAAGAGTCCTGCATGCTTTACCTTCATTTATAGATTAGATTTCCACAAAACATCTTTAGTTTTGTCTCTAATGAAAAAAAAAACTTCTAAATATTTTATTAAAATTTTGTAGTTCAAACTTTAATGGAAACTGTTACCATATGTTAAATAGTGATAAAGACTGGTAAGGAGCAGTGGACCACAGACAAAAATGAGTCAGAAAACAAAAGACAAACAAACAAAAAGATAAAACTTAGAGAATGGGTAAGAAAAAGAACCCATAAAATACCCAAAAACATAATCCAACTCTGACCAATAAGATTGCAAAGATATGGATCGAATTCGGTATATGAAGCCAAAATCATCAGTACTGTGCCTTTTCCGTTTCTATAAACCAACAAAAATGGATATGGCCACACTTCAATAATACACCAAGTCTTTTACCTCTTCAATTTCACTAGCTTTAACCTAAACTCTCTATATTCTAATTAATCACGCTCAAGATTAGTCTGCTCTCTGTAAGATTCAAGAATACTAAGACATATAGAACAAGATACAAATACTTCTCCTAAAAGTCATATCTCCAATCTCCTTACTGACTTAAGAATGAAGTGTCAGTAAAAAATCTTGGAGATTGAAATGTCTTTGTCTAATCCTAGAGAGAAAGATTATTATATAACCTAAGAACAATCCTTTGTCAGTGCCCATTATTCTCCATCCTTCTTAGCCCTTGTCTTCTTCATTGTCCCCTTTTTCTCTCTCACTTTAAGGTCTTTTCTTAGCTCATGAAAGGTCACCAAAATATCAAATTCCAGAGAAGTATAAAACCGTTACTGTTTTGTATTCTTTGCCAAGTCTCTACTTCTGATTTGATTTCTTCTCTCTAACTCTGTTTCATGTTTTGGCGCAGAAATTATGATTTCAGAGCACCAAGAAGATGTCAAGGCACAACGAGACTGCGAACTGTGTCTGAACAAACACGCGGTTTGGTTTTGTGCGTCCGACGATGCTTTCTTGTGCCATCTTTGTGATGAATCAGTGCATTCTGCAAACCAAGTGGCGACAAAACACGAGAGAGTTTGTCTTAGAACAAATGAGATATCAATTCGTGTGCTCCAAGGAACAACATCAAAGCCGGTTTGGCACAGCGGGTTCAGAAGAAAAGCGAGAACACCTAGAGCTCGTTGTGAGAAGAAACCACAAGAAAATATAGATGATGAGAGAAGAAGAGAAGACCCTCGTGTTCCCGAGATTGGTGGCCAACGAATGTTTTTCATACCAGAAACAAATGATGATGATGGTGATGAGGATCTGACTTCTCTTGTGCCAGAGTTTCACGGATTCATAGAGATGGAGTTCTTCTTGAGCAACTATGATGGCTCTGAAGAAACAACGAGACCATTCAACTTTGAAGATGAGATTGATGCAATGGAAGATCTATGTTACAATGAAGATGGAGAGGCTAAAACTGATGGAGATAAAGCATGTCCTGACCAATCTTTGATGAGCTCCAAGAACAATGTCATCGCGATTACAACAAAGAAAGAAGAAATGGAGGATTATGAGAGTAATGCAAAGCAGATGAACATGTTACTTAGGCTTAATTACGAAAATGTTATAGCAGCTTGGGATAAACAAGAATCTCCAAGAGGAGCACCAATAAACGAAACTGAGTTTAACAACATAAGTACCTTCCAGCTAGTTCCTCCAGTAAGCTTCTTCCTTATCTCATCTTGTTTTGTCATAAGTTGTTACAAAGATATGTTAACATATAGTTTCAAATTGAGAAAATTTACCATATATGGATCTTGATTGCAGGGGACAGAGGAGAAGAAAATGAGCAGCAAAAGTGAGAGAGAAGCAAGAGTTTGGAGATACAGAGATAAAAGGAAGAATCGTTTGTTCGAGAAGAAGATAAGGTATGAGGTTAGAAAGGTTAACGCAGACAAAAGACCGAGAATGAAAGGTCGGTTTGTCCGGAGGTCTTTAGCCAGCGAGACCTAAGAATAGATTCTCAGATTCTACTTTGTGAGAATTCTTGTTAAATAAAAGGACAGCTGCAAAGGTAGACCATAAACTATGAAATTCAGAATTTTCATTTTCGAACGAACTTGAATCATACAAAAGGAATAAAGAAACTATCTAGAGTTAGGTTGATTTTGGAATTGGGTGAATCAGTTTGGTTTGAATTTCAGATAATACAACAGAAACCCTAACTGCAAAAATCGTAAAGAAATTGGACAATGTAACGAACGTTTGAAATGTTGTAACGATCGTTTATGAAAATTTTAAAAAATTATAGACGGTAGATCTAGTCGTTCGCTTTCAAATTCCATGAAATCGTTTGAAGCGAGCAGAAAAAGAAGGAAATAAATAAAAATACGAATGTAGAAAGAAAGAGGGATCAAAGAGATTTAATGTAAATATTAACGTAACTTGAATAACAAGGTAACCATTTCCTCAACAAAAAAAAAGGGTACGCACTTAGATACTAATTTTCAAGATTATTTAGCAAACAGTATTGGCAAATTATCTGACAAGAATTATAGAATTTTTTGTCATATATATCAAAAAAAGCAAAATAAGCAAGTAGTTGGATACTAATTTCCGAGATTCCTTAACAACAATTAACAAAGCATGTGACAAGGATTATCATCCACAAGGATTCAAAGATGAATAGTAAACTAGTATAAGGTTTTCTTGTAGTTAAAGGTAAACGGTTTTTTGAGGGGTAAGTTATAGTGGCAGAGACATTTTTAGATGATATATAATTTCCTTAATATGATATTTAGTTACAAAAAATTCACCAGACCTTGTAAACGTAGTGACTTGTCCGTGACAAAAAAATAAATAATACTCATAATAAAAAATTATTTATAAACTCATATCCAATCCGTGGCACCATAATTAAACCAACTATCAACATCAGCCTCTGCTAAACATCCAAAATCATCCTCTAAAAAATCTTCAAGCTGGTGATTATCCGTCACTGGATCACACTCAAGTTCAAACCAAAAATCAGTTGATCCGTCGACATTATTTGCAATGGTTGATTCAATTTCCGAGTTTTTGACAGCTTTTTCGTCATTATTCTTCTTACTCGTTTTAATACTACCCTTATCCTTCACCACAAAATCGAACTTAAAATCATCAAAAATCGAATTCAATTCCTCTGTATTAATATCATCCACCCACAAACCATTTGGTTCAAAAGCCGGATCTCCAAATATATCCGAAATCGACGGTGTCATTACCTGATCTTCCAACATTCTACCAATTGTTCCATCTTCTTCTTCATCATCATCACAACCAAAACCGAATGTTTTGTAACCCACAGCAATTCCCCTATTTACCGTTTTGCCATTTGACTTAGTATCATTGGATGGTCTGGTTGAGTCTACTTCCTTCTCTTCAGGTTTACTTGAGCCACAAGGCTTGATCAAATCTACTACTTCCTTCTCTTTCAGTTTACTTGAACCGCACGCTTCCTCTTTAATCAAACCGGTTTGGTTCGCTAGACCTAATTGTTCTTCAAACTCAATCTTGCTTTTCTGGTAAGCCTCTGCTGCTTCTTCAACAGTAGTAAACGTTCCAAGCCACTTTCTCTTCTTTTGAAACGGATCTCTTATCTCCGCCGCGAATTTCCCCCACGGTCGCCGTCGTACACCTTTGAATCCCGACACAGGTTTCCGGTTCCCGGTTACTTTTCCTGAACTGGAGTTCGGCTCGTACCGTTCGATCAGCGTGGGGACACAGATCTTTGAGACATAACGCTTCTGCGGTTTTGGTTTGATCGGACGGCGAGGATTAATGCCGGAGATTGATTCATCTTCACTAGAGGATTCGGTGGCGTATGGATCATTGAAGATTACACGGACTGTTTTCAACGACCTGAGATCGATGTTTTTCTCTTCTTTGCCACTGATCATTGTTTCTTTTGTTTGCAACATTCCGGCAGAAAAATCTTACACAAGAAAAATATAAAAAAAAATGTATAAAAAGCAAAACCTCTGTTTCGAGAAACATTGGAGAAAAACTTGAAACGGAAAACATAGTTATGATTCATCATCTTTACCTTATGAATTGATTTGCCAGAAACAAAGTTGTGATGAATAATGAAGTTGAATCGAATTTATCTTCTTGTTTGAATCAAAGTTGGTATACAGGATTTTTTTTTTTTTTTTTTTGGGGTAGTATATTAAAGAGGTAAGGAAGAATAACTTTCTGTTCGTTTTAATTTTATTTTCATATTTTTTTTCCTTATTAGATAAAGTTTGGAAAGTAAAATCTTTTGTAAAAATAAAAAGAAATCGGGGACATCGCTTATTGCCTTAACAATATTTTTTTTTACTGATTTCCGTTTTTCCCTCCATCAATTTTCAAACTTTTTAGAAAGAAAATAGTAGCGTTGCGTGTGTAAAAAGGAAACCAATTAATTTGCTTTTTCGTAAAAGGAAACTCATCATCTACGTACATATTACTTATTACTTAACCTAGCGGTGTTTTTGTAAGTCGTATTATTGTATATATTCTCCTCTCTTCTTACAAAATCATCATTTACGGATTTTGGTTTCCTTCTAAACCTATAGAGAAATAAACTTTCTTAACGACATGGAATAATAAGGAAGAAGCTAGAAGAGCAATGGATATTGCAGAGAGGATACTATTAGAGAACAATTGGGGCGAAGAAATTCGTTACCAAGGCTAAGAATTTGTATCCTAAGCTCGATGGTTTGAGACAAAGTCTTGATGATGATAAATGTTTATATCTCTTCATCAAACAAGAACCACAGAGGAGGAGGAAGAATCTAATTGGTATGGAATAATCAGTGTAGATACTTTAGCTGATTATGAAACAGTGAAGAAACATTACAAGAAGTTAGCTTTTTTGCTTCATCGTGACAAAAATAAGTTTAAAGGCGCGGGATGCGCCTTCAGCTTGGTGTAGATGCTTTTTTGGTGCCTATTATCTGATCATTCTAAGCGAATCGCGTATGTTCAAAAATCGAAAAATCGCATAGACCCTCGCACCAATGTAAACAGGGAATAGTCTGGTTTTTTCTGAGTAAAACCATAACCTCGTAAAGCCGCCGTCAGTTTAGAAAACCAGCATCTCGGCGCCTGTCGAAGTCCATATAAAGACTTTCTAAGTCTACACACCTTCGACTTGTCCTTGGATTCAAACCCTCGAGGCATCTTCATATAAACTTCTTCATGAAGGTCACCATGAAGAAAGGCATTGTGTACGTTCATCTGGTGAACTTCCCATTCCTTAACCGCAGCCACTTTCAAAAACATCCGAACCGTAGTCATCTTTACCACTGGAGCAAATGTCTCATCATAGTCTAGCCCCTCTTCCTGTCGATTACCATAAGCCACCGGTCTCGCTTTATAACGCTCCACTAGTCCATTTGATCGATACTTGATCGTAAAAACCCATCGACATCCGATTGCTTTCTTATTTGGGGGAAGGTCTGTAACGTCCCAAGTGTGATTAGCTTCCAATGCTTTAACCTTCATTGTTTCAGCATTCCTCCACCTCTTATCTTTCATTGCTTCTTTAAATGATGTTGGTGCCTCACCTACCGTAATCGCTGCAAGAAATGCTCGGTGCGATGGAGAAAAATTATCACAATTCACATAATGTGCAATTGGATATTGGACCATACCTTGTGGAGAGGATGATGATGGAGGGTGCGCGGGTGAGAGTGTGGGAGTGTCTGTGATACGATCCAAGGTGATCTACTCTGAAGCAAAGAACAATGGATGCGGCGATATGGTGGATAGACTGAAACGATGAAGCGAAAAGGATGGTGGTAGTGATACGAGGATGGCTCGCGACGATGAGAGATGATGGTGGAGACTCGGCAGATCGAATCGTGGATGTGCGATGGTGGTGTGGCGGATCGATGGAGATGATGGTGGCTCGGCGGATCGATGGTGATGATGGTGGCTCGGCGGATCGATGGTGATGATGGTGAGATGATAAGATAGAAGAATCTCTTGTAAACAGATTAGTTTTTAAGAGATTCGAATTTCAGAGTTTTTAGTTCTCAGAAATCAAAAGAGAGAAGAACACGTTAAAAGTTTGATCAAAATTCTTCACTGACTATGACATAGGCGATTTTCTCTACTTTATAGAGTAAGAGAGAAAATCGCAGCCCTAATAACAAACTACACGAAGTCTGAAAAAAAAAAAACAACACGAAGTTTGATTTAAAAATAAAACAGCGAGGCGTCCCTAAATTCCTAAGTGGTGCGCCAAAATACTAAGTGCACAAGTCATTGTGACTTTGCACATTATTACCCATTAGTAACAACTTCTAAGTAACTCGACGTAGCAATGATTTCTGCCTCGTTAAAAACCTTGGAGAAGAACCTCCTTGCCTTCCAAAATCCTCACCAAGGAAAAGAGTACAGAATCATCACCTAAGTTACCTAGTCATTGTTACTGGGTTCTTCATTCTTCAAGATAGAGATGTTGAAGATGTGAGCTCCAGCCTCCTGGTGATCGCTGTCCTCCGTGGCAATGAGTGCGTGAGCCTCCTTAGCCATCTCTCTAGCTCTGGAACGAGTGATCCTGCCAGCTACCTCTGGTTCCTCCTCCTCTGAGCTGGTCACGATCATATCATCCTCTCCCTCTTGAAAAGGATTTGCCCTCAAATCTGAATCTGCAACAAAAGGAAGCAAGTCAGAAACATTGAAAGTATCAGAAACATCATACTTACCTTGAAGATCAATCTGATAGGCGTTGTTGTTGATTCTTTTGATGACTGCGAATGGTCCATCAACTCTGGGCATTAGCTTGTTCTTTCGCTCAGCTGGAAATCGCTCCTTCCTCAGATGGATCCACACCAGATCTCCTTCTTCTAAAATCAGTTCCTTTCGCCCTTTGTTGGCATGTTTCTCATACTGCTTTGTCTTCTTCTCGATGTTCTCCTTAGCCTTAGCATGTATTCTGCGGACCTGTTCAGCTTTCTCCTTGCCATTCAAGCTGCATTTTCCACTTAAAGGCAAAGGGATCAAGTCTAGAGGTGATTGTGGATTAAACCCATATACAATTTCAAAAGGAGAAAAGAGAGTAGCGGAATGCTTAGCGTGATTGTAAGCAAACTCGACATGAGGCAGACACTCTTCCCAAGTCTTGAGGTTACTTTTCACCAAAGTCCTTAGAAGTGTGGACAACGTTCTATTCACCACCTCGGTTTGTCCATCGGTCTGAGGATGACACGTAGTTGAGAATGAGAGCTTTGTTCCCAGCTTAGCCCAAAGCGTTCGCCAAAAGTGTCCTAAGAACTTCGTGTCTCGATCTGAAACGATAACCTGTGGCATTCCATGCAGTCGTACTACTTCCCTGAAAAACAAGTTAGCTACATTCACAGCATCATCTGTCTTGTGGCTAGCGATGAAGTGAGCCATCTTGCTAAACCTGTCAACAACTACAAAAATAGAATCTCTACCATTTCTGGTGCGAGGTAAGCCAACTACAAAATCCATAGAGATATTAGTCCAAGGTTGAGAAGGAATAGGCAAAGGAGTATACAAACCGTGAGGTTGAACTTTACTCTTAGCCATCTTACATACGACACATCTAGAGCAGATTTTCTCAACGTCCTTCTTCATGTTCGGCCAGTAGAAGTGCTCTTGTAGTCCAAGAAGTGTCTTTGTAACACCAAAATGTCCAGCTAATCCACCTCCATGAGCTTCTCGTACCAATAATTCTCGAATGGATCCTCGTGGTATGCACAATCGGTTACTGAAGAACAAGTATCCATCCTGTCTATAAAATTTCTCACAGGCAAACTTATGACATTTGGCATAACTCTCAGAAAAGTCAGTATCAGATTCATAAAGATCTATAATATGCTCAAATCCAATCAACTTTGATGTTAAAGTCGAAACAAGAGTGTACCTCCGGGATAATGCGTCTGCGACCACATTATCTTTACCTTTTTTGTACTTAACAATGTAGGGGAATGTCTCAATGAACTCCATCCATCGCCCATGTCTTTTGTTAAGCTTCTGCTGACCCTTGAGGTGCTTTAAGGACTCGTGATCGGTATGAATGACGAATTCCTTAGGCCATAGGTAATGCTGCCACGTCTGGAGAGCTCGAACCAATGCGTATAACTCCTTATCATACGTGGGATAATTCAGCGTCGATCCTCCTAACTTTTCGCTGAAGTAAGCGACGGGCTTCTTATCCTGCATAAGAACTGCTCCAATACCTACACCAGAAGCATCACATTCAATCTCAAAAGTCTTAGTAAAATCAGGAAGTACTAGTAAGGGCGAATTGATAAGCTTCTCTTTAAGGGCTGTAAAAGCCTGTTCTTGCGCCTCTCCCCACTTGAACCCCACGTCTTTCTTGATTACTTCGGTTAAAGGCGCGGCTATGGTGCTGAAATCACGAACAAAACGCCTGTAGAATCCTGCTAAGCCATGGAAACTTCGGACTTCTCCAATATTCTTGGGGGTTGGCCACTCCTTGATAGCTTTTATCTTCTCTTCATCTACTTTAACTCCTCCTGCACTTACTACAAAGCCTAAGAAAACAATCTCGTTAGTGCAGAATGAACATTTAGATAAATTAGCAAAGAGAGATTGAGAGCGAAGAACATCAAGAACCGATCTGATGTGATCTAGATGTTCTTCCAAACCTTTACTGTAGATGAGGATATCGTCAAAATAAACCACTACGAACACGCCAATGAATGGTCTCAGGGCATGGTTCATTAGTCTCATGAAGGTGCTGGGAGCATTGGTGAGGCCAAACGGCATAACTAGCCACTCGTAGAGTCCCTGCTTTGTCTTGAATGCCGTCTTCCACTCATCCCCTTCCTTCATTCTGATCTGATGATATCCACTCTTCAAGTCGATCTTAGAGAAGATTGTCGACCCACAGAGCTCATCCAGCATATCATCTAGCCTTGGGATCGGATGCCGATACTTCACAGTGATGTTGTTGATAGCTCGGCAGTCTACACACATCCTCCAGGAACCATCCTTCTTTGGCACCAACAGAACTGGAACCGCACATGGACTCAAGCTTTCTCGGATATGGCCTTTGCTCATCAGCTCCTCCACTTGCTTTTGCAGCTCCTTAGTCTCTACAGGGTTGGTTCAGTATGCTGGCCTGTTAGGTAAGGCTGATCCTGGTACCAAGTCAATCTGATGCTCTATCCCGCGAATTGGAGGTAGCCCTGGTGGAATTTCTACTGGAAAAACGTCCTTGTATTCCTGCAAAATCTCAAACATAGCACTAGGAAGCTCCTGTGAAGGGTTAGTACTAACAAGGGATGCCTTGTACACAAACATAAAAGTAGTCATTTCAGGATCAAAGAGTTTAGAAAATTCACTGTGGTTTATGTAGAGGCTGTTGGCGACTTTCTCCTTCTCCTTGAGCTTCATTTGAACTTGATCTTGATAAATCTCGGTAGGCCTGAGAGGTAGGAGGGTAATTTTGCGACCTTTGAACTCGAATGAGTGCTTGTTGGTGTAACCGTCGTGTATCACCCTACGATCTGATTGCCACGGTCTGCCTAGCAACACATGACTCGAACCCATGGGAATGACGTCACATAGAATCTCATCTTCATACTTCCCAATGGATAGAGAAACCATCACTTGCTGAGATACGGTCAAGGCTCCACTGTCATTCAACCACTGAAGCTTATACGGCCTTGGATGAGGAATAGTCTTGAGCTGGAGCTTCTTAACCATCTCTTCGCTTGCAGCATTAGTACAATTTCCTCCATCTATGATCAGGCTACAAACTTTTCCTTGAATGAAGCATCTCGTATGGAACAGGTTCTCTCGCTGACAAGTCTCTTCAGGTTGACTCTGAACACTCAAAGTCCTTCTGGCAACCAGCATCTCGCCCACAGCAGCAGCTTCTTCCTCTTCCTCTAATTCATATTCGGCCTCTGAATCCTCTTGAGGAACTATCTCTCCTCCCTCATGTAACAAGAAAACCTTCTTGTTTGGGCAATCTCGAGAGTAATGTCCCATTCCTTGACATTTGAAACACCTCACATTGCTGATAGAAGTGCCACCTCGAGGCTTGAACTCAGCTTTAGCTTCTTCTTTAACTCCAGTAGATGGCGGTTTGATGTCTCTGGAGTAAGCTGGCTTGCTGATCTCCTTAGGCTTAGGCACACTAGGCGTGAATGTGGACTTGAAATTTCGCCTCTTGACTTGAGATTCCACCAATTCAGCCTTATGCACCATGTCTTGTATATCTGCGAAATCCTGAAGTTCCACCTTGTCTTGAATTTCTCGGTTAAGTCCTCCAAGAAATCTCGACATTACCATCTCTTCGCCTTCTCGTAAATCTGCACGAATGAGCAAAGTTTCCAATTCTTGATAATAATCTCGAACAGACTTCGTACCTTGGACAAGGCGCCTAAGCTTGTTGAGTATCTCGCGCTGATGATGGGCCGGAACGAACCGCTTCCTCATCTGTATAACGAGCTGCTCCCAAGTAGTAATCGGAAGTTCCCTCAAGCGATTTCTGGTGACTCCCAACTGCTCCCACCATAGAAGCGCATACCCATGAAATTCCGAAACCGCAATCTTCACCTTGTTGAGCTCGTAAGTTCCTTGGACCAGAAAATTAGACTCCATCTTCCTTTCCCAATCTAAATAAGCTTCGGGATCATTAGTTCCATGGAAAGGAGGATACTGGATTTTGATATGACGCAGCTGCTGTTGTAGAGGATCATAATCTCGACCATGTCCTCGGCCTCGATCTCGTCTCACAGTTTCTCTGCTATGATCAGAAGCTTCGTCCTCCTCATAGTATTCTGGGTCTGATTCCAGGGTAACTCGATGCCCAGCAATATATTCCTCTCGGCGGTGCTGACGATCTACCCTTGGGCCATCTCGTTCTGCACCAGTAGGATTCCTCCTCAGATTAAACGTAGTCTCTCTGCCCCCAATCTGGCTTCGACTGGACTTAGCTTTAGTCCTGGCTTCGGAAGGTGTTGGGTGGCGTGGAAGTTTTCGGGAAGATCCTATGTGCCCTTTACCCTTTGCTAAGCGCATTGCTTCCGAAGGAGTTGGAGTTTGAGACGACTCTTCTCCACTTGTGCTGAGGTCTTTGAGCAGATCAGTCATCTTCGTCTCGAACTTGTCATTGAGTTGTTCGATTTGTTGTGTGAGCTGAGTTGCTATGGCCTGATTCGCTTCTTTAATTTGTTGAGACATTGCTCGGTTCAGAGCTTCCATCGCCTCAGCCGAAAGCTCCATGGTACCTGAAAATTTTAAAAAAACTCGCAGTAACTTGTTCTAGAAGGAATCACAAAAACAGCAAAACTAAACGCATCATAAAAAAAAAAAAAAATTAAAAGATCCCCACGAAATCTAAAAACAAACTTAACGAAACTAATGAAATTTAACGAAAATTTTTTTTTTTTTTTTTTTTTTTTTTTTTACTAAACTTAACAGAAATCACAAAAAAAGATTTCCTAACAAGCCTACACGAAAAAAAAAGATGAAAAACGAGGCCTAACAACAAAAATCGAAGACTAACGAATCCCTAACACACTAACAAACGAGTTACGAGATCACAAAACCCTAACAAACCTAACGAAGTCGCGCAGACTCTTAACAAACCCTAAGAACACGACTACACGCAGACTCGTATCGATCCGAACGAAAACAATGAATGAGCAGACTCGAAAAACAATCAGACTCGAAATAAACTTGAGACGAACACGATCTAACAGGAATCCTAACAGCGATCGATCCTAAACACAAAACAAGAGGGAACGATGTGATGATATGAAACAAAAGGAATCAAATCGATGCACACAGTCACAAAACTCGCTAACCCTAATATCACAGAGACGAAAATTCAAAGCACAGAGATTAGGGTTAGAGTTTCGTTCAGCCTTTGGTTCAGAGTTGGCTCTGATACCACGTGATACGATCCAAGGTGATCTACTCTGAAGCAAAGAACAATGGATGCGGCGATATGGTGGATAGACTGAAACGATGAAGCGAAAAGGATGGTGGTAGTGATACGAGGATGGCTCGCGACGATGAGAGATGATGGTGGAGACTCGGCAGATCGAATCGTGGATGTGCGATGGTGGTGTGGCGGATCGATGGAGATGATGGTGGCTCGGCGGATCGATGGTGATGATGGTGGCTCGGCGGATCGATGGTGATGATGGTGAGATGATAAGATAGAAGAATCTCTTGTAAACAGATTAGTTTTTAAGAGATTCAAATTTCAGAGTTTTTAGTTCTCAGAAATCAAAAGAGAGAAGAACACGTTAAAAGTTTGATCAAAATTCTTCACTGACTATGACATAGGCGATTTTCTCTACTTTATAGAGTAAGAGAGAAAATCGCAGCCCTAATAACAAACTACACGAAGTCTGAAAAAAAAAAACAACACGAAGTTTGATTTAAAAATAAAACAGCGAGGCGTCCCTAAATTCCTAAGTGGTGCGCCAAAATACTAAGTGCACAAGTCATTGTGACTTTGCACATTATTACCCATTAGTAACAACTTCTAAGTAACTCGACGTAGCAATGATTTCTGCCTCGTTAAAAACCTTGGAGAAGAACCTCCTTGCCTTCCAAAATCCTCACCAAGGAAAAGAGTACAGAATCATCACCTAAGTTACCTAGTCATTGTTACTGGGTTCTTCATTCTTCAAGATAGAGATGTTGAAGATGTGAGCTCCAGCCTCCTGGTGATCGCTGTCCTCCGTGGCAATGAGTGCGTGAGCCTCCTTAGCCATCTCTCTAGCTCTGGAACGAGTGATCCTGCCAGCTACCTCTGGTTCCTCCTCCTCTGAGCTGGTCACGATCATATCAGTCTGTGTTGCACCTTGTCGTATACACGACAAAGTCATTTAGTCTAGAAGATGGTCGCCGTTCTCGTTGACCTCTGCCCAATTGAGGTTCTGCTGCATTCTCAATTTCTTCCTCTGAACCAACCATCTCCCCCTGCGACAAGCTGTTATCACCCTGAGGAGTCACCTCAGGCGTGGGTGAACTCCCCCTATCTGCAGGCATCAATGAACTCCCCCTTGCTGCAGACTGATTTCGAGTATATTCAACAAAATCCTCATCGTCGTCAATAATAGGATTCGATTCCATAACTGTAACAGGTTGGGACTGGTGATCAGAAGAGAGAAATGGAAAAATCATCTCTTGAAAGACCACATCCCTGGATACGAAAAATTCATTCTTCTCAATATCAAATACTCGCCATCCTTTTTTTCCGAAGGGGTAACCCATAAATATGCATTTCCTACTCCTTTCGCCAAATTTGTCTTTGTCTCGGACCACTCTCCTCGCGAAACACAAGCTACCAAACACCCTTAATGAGGTTAAATCTGGTGAAGCTCCATACAACATCTCATATGGCATTAGTCCTTTAAGAAGAGCCGATGGTGTTCGGTAAATCAAGTGACATGCCGTGAGTACACATTCTCCCCAAAAACGAATCGGCATCCCTGCTTGAAACATGAGTGAACGAGCGACATTGAGGATATGTCTGTGTTTTCGTTCAACCCTGCCATTCTGCTGTGGCGTGTAGACACACGACGTTTGATGAACAACTCCTTCTGATAAGAAAAATGATTTTAGAGCCAGAAATTCGCCACCGTTATCACTGCGTACAATTTTCACTTTCTTATCAAACTGCCTCTCGACCATCCTGAAAAAATTCCTAAGTGTTGTGCCTACTTCTTTTTTCTCCATCAACAAATACACCCGCACAGCACGTGAATAATCATCAACAATCGTAAGAAAGTAAGCAGCCCCAGATGTTGATAAAATACGATACGCACCCCAAATATCGCAATGAATTAAATCAAAAATACCAGCAGCTTTATTAGAACTTTCATGAAAAGAATCTCGAGTTTGTTTCGCCCGTAAACAAATATCACAAACTGTTTTGACATTCTCCTTTTTTAAAAAATTCATACTCGATAAAAACGAAATAACTTGACTAGATGGATGACCGAGACGACGATGCCATAAATCCCAAGTCTCCGAGCTCACCACTTTGTGTGTCTTTGTGCCAATGACGCCTTGAAACACATACACTCCCCCACACTCTTCACCCGCTCCAATCACCTTCCTCGTAGTACGGTCCTGCAACACACACAGCTCATCAGTAAACGTAATAAATCCCTTACAAACTTTTAACAGTTTTGCAACAGAGATTAGTGAGCAAGTCAACTCCTTCGAGTACAACACTCCTCTTAACCACATGTCTCCCCCTAAACATAGATCGCCTTGTTTCGTCGCCACCGCATTATCACCATCAGGTAACCCAATCATACACGGAGGAATTTCACTCACATTACATAGATATTCAAGATTCCATGTCATGTGATGTGAAGCACCTGTGTCAATAATAAACTCTCCACATTCTGTCTTACCATTGAGTTTTTCATTTGGATCCGTTCTCTGAGAAGAGATGAAGCTAAGAAGTGACGTCCATTGTTCATCACTTAGTTGTGGTAAGGACTGGTGATCAAAGTCACCTTCTCTTCGTGTTGCATTAGCCGCTGCTACTGCTGCTGCAGTTACCTGTGGCCCTTGTGCTGCATTCGATCTGACTGTCGGTCCTCTTCCACCTCCGCGGCCAGCTGCTCCACCCCCTCTACCAAATCGTCCACCACGGCCTGACCTTCCTCTCCCTCGGTCATTGTAATTTCTTCCTCTTTCACCCCAATGGTCAGGATACCCATTAAGTTGAAAGCAATCAGATTTCGGGTGCTCATATTTGCCACAATATGTGCACGTCATCTCCTTCTCACGTTGTGGATGTGACGAAGTTGCACCAAATTTGTTCCCAGCATTTACTGCGAACCCGACTGCTTCCGGAGTATCTCTGTTCCTCACCATCATCTGCTGTCTCTCCTCTCTAATCACCCGTTGATAGACTTGGTTGAGTTTAGGAAGTGGCTCGATGCTGGTAATACTCGAGCGTACGGTCCCAAATCTCGCAGTATCTAAACCGTTTAAGAACGTGTTTGTTCGTTCTTCATTACGATCATCTTCCAATATCTTCGTCAATTCACCACAGCTACACGTCCTTATTGGTTTGTAAACAGCCAATTCATCCCACATCTTCTTAAGTTTCCCAAAGTACACATTAACTGTGTCTCCATTTTGTCGACAATTTGCAATCTCACCACGTAGTTCACTGATCCGTGGTCCATTCCCCACCGAAAACTGCAACTTCAAGTCTTCCCACAGCTCGTAAGCTTCATCAACCATCGACACATATGTCTTCAGCGTCGGCTCAATTGTGTTCATGATCCATGCCACAATCATTGAGTTCACAACTCCCCATTGCTCAAGCTTTTCTGCAGTTTCTGGCTTCTTCATCGTCCCGTTGATGAATCCCAATTTGCGTTTAGTTCGCAAGGCATTCCGCACGTGCTTGGCCCAATCTTCATAGTTCTCTCCTCTCAATTGAACTGTTGTGATTAAGCTCCCTGGTCCATCGGATGGGTGCAAATAGAAAGGCGACAACATCGCCTTCTCCATCACTGCCGACGCGTTGCCGTCGTCGGTCACTTTCGTCGCGCCTTTCGCGCTTTTCTCGGTGTTTTTATTACCACCCATCGCTAACTCTCTCCTCTCTCAAAATTTTAACTGTGTTTTTCTCTTATTAGGTCAAGGATCGCTCTGATACCATGACAAAGAGATGATGGAATGTCGTGTCATTCTTATTCCATTCAACGGGTATATATACATGTACACATAATGAACTTAACCTAAGAAGAAAGGAAAGATTACATAATGCAATATATGAGAATATACTTTATGATATTTACATCCTACTCCTCCATGTGGGATGCCAAAACAATGACTGTTGGTGATGCTGCAGTGTGGGTTAAGACTCAAAATACATATGAAAGTGCTGTAACTGAGATCACGGGTACTGAGCCTACAGGTAACGATAGACAGTCATTGCTTTGGCAGAGACAGAGAAAGATGTTTCTTGGAACGTTCAAATGCAAGCCAGATGGGTCTGAGCACAGTGGTGGCTCATCAGGCTTTTGGTGGTTACTAACGCGATTTTGACTTTTGTGGTTTTTGATATAAAATGTGTAAGCCGAATTAATTAACCAGTAGATTAAACTGGTACAAATCAGAATCTAAAGAAAAAAGTCCTCTCAATATGGAGGAGGATGTTGCAAGTAAAGAAACAACGTTCAGAATCCTGCGTACGTTCTTAATTTAATATTTCTATATAGAAAACAAAAGACAGAATCAGACAGTAGTCCTTAATTAATTTAATTTGATCTTATGTTTTAAATGGCACGAAGTGAGCTGAGGCGATGAATTGCTAAAAAAACGCCTCACGCTTAGGCCATCGCCTTTGGTCGCCGTATGTACCTGAGGCGAACCCTACACAGAAAAACATTATATTAGTTTTTTTTATGACTGTTTATTAATCCAGGAAGCATGTTAACGCATTATCATTCAAAAACCAGGGAAAAAAACCAATCCAATCTAGGCAAAAACTCTAAAAAATCAGGAGTTTAAAACATAGAAAATCAAACACAGAAAAAAACCAATCCAAGAAACAACATTACAAATTTCCAACTAAAACTTCAAATAGTCTAAAACTCTAAAAATCAAACTCATCTTCATTAGCACACTCAGCAGCATCCACCAACTCTTTATTAACTTCATTTCCTACTCCAACTCCAAAATCTTCTTCAATTTCATCATCCTCATCAATCAATGACATGGGAGGAGTCTGCCTGTAAGTCTGAGATGCTCTTTGAGTGGAGGTCGAGGCATTCTCCTTTCATTTCTGAGCTGTAGTTGAAGATAGTGAGGCTCTACCAGCTCGAGTCATGTAGCTAGGTTCATAAGCGCCAGAAGCATTGCTGACCATCTCCCACATTAAATCACCATCGTTTAACACCAAGTCATTATAATCATCATCATGACCATCCATTCGTCCTAGCAGCCACTCATTACTTTCATCAATATCATCTAGGAGAATGGGATCTATTGTGTCTCTTCTATTGTACGGACGTTTCAACCCACGATTATACTTGACACATACCATGTCATTCAATCGGTCTTGAGCCAATCGATTCCTTTTTTTTTGGTGTGAAGCTGTTGATAGAAAAAAAATCATAAGTAATGAGTAGTAACAAACTCAAGCAGAACTGCAAAACTAAATAATATAAGTCACTTACATGTTGAAATACACTCCAATTTCTCTTACATACAGTGGCACTAACCATGAGACTAAGAACCTTTATGGCAAAGTCTCTAAATGTTGGAGTAGAGGCTCCATAACAAGACCATCAATCAGCTGTAGGTAGAGACATCGACAAATATCAAGAGTCAAGATAAGTTTTGTTAATTGTTTAACAAATTAAAAACACAATAAAGCCAATTCCTTACTGGTGATTTTGTAGTCCTTTGTCAAATTGCCATGGTATTACCAAAGAGTCTAGAGGCACTCTTGAATTTATCCAAGTCTTGAGAAATCTGGTCTTGCGTAACAACATCAGGAACCAGAGTTTGGATGCAGTTATATAAACCATTCATAACTTCTTCACAGTTCACTTCATTGGTATGTAGATACTGAAATTCTGGATTCAAAAAATATCCCGCAGCATGTAAAGGCTAATGGAGTTGACAATCCCATCACTCATCAATGATCTCAAACGCTTGATTGTATTCCTCTTCTCTTTGGTTAAAAGTATTAGCAAAGACTTCTTTAGCCCTTTCCATGCCTTCATAGATATATTCCATCGGTGGTTTCTTCTCTCCATCCACCAGCCGAAGCACTTTAACAAGAGGACCGATCAGCTTAAGTGCATAAATCACATTCCTCCAAAAACTGTCTTGCATAATGATTTGTCTCACTTTCCTTGCTCCTGCCTCCATTGGCCATTTAAGATTAATACCAGTCTTGAGGAGTTACCAAAGGCCTTAGATCG